>NC_081415.1:556250434-556376239 GCF_030272615.1 Cryptomeria japonica
ATAAAATCTTCAAAATGCATATCATTAAATGAAGTTCTAAATATATTTGATAAATCTATCCCACATATATTATTTTAGAGGTGGTTTCTCCCCCTGTAAAAATTGTACATGTCCCCATGTCTAAGTGTGATAAGAACATTTTAGTTCTGAAACATTTTAGCCATTGTATTATTTAACTAGCATATTCTATAGCTAAAGTATTTTACCAATTTTTAAAATGATCTTAGGACCTATGGGTTATGGGCCCACAATGCAACCTAGGTCAAACTTAAGTAAATCTATATGCGATATTTTATTTTTATTTTTATTTTTCTAACAATGTATGGATTATAAATACCCTTTAAAAAGCACTTGTCAACTTCCTAGATACAAAAACTAGGTTTTAGTTTTTATAATCCTTTTTAATTTTATAGCTAATAAGATCCCAATATAGATAAACTATGTTGGATAAGAATAACTCATTGATTACTTTGAGTATGACTTATATCCTTGACTACAAAATATAAATCCTTCAAGTTTACTCCAATAGAAGTGCATATGCATTAAAGAACATTTCTAGTGAGATTTAGGGAATAACCCCTTGAAACTAGATGATAGATTTATTTTAACCTTAGCAAGCAAAAAAAATAGAGACAAGGTACTTGAGCCGTTTAACAGATCGCCTCAAAAAGTTATCATCTCACCAAAATGGAAATTGTATGTGAAAATGACTATGTGGTTATGGTTGAGGGTGAATGTCACATCAAACACATTGAAATTGATATTTGCCATTGACATTGCACAAGAATTTTTTTTATCTAGAATTGGTTTTCAAATAATCTATGTACAATGATTCATGCCCCAACCTAATCAAACCTGGTAACTATGGTTGTATCTAACAATTAATTCCCTATT
The DNA here is from genome assembly GCF_030272615.1 of Cryptomeria japonica. Classification (NCBI taxonomy): domain Eukaryota; kingdom Viridiplantae; phylum Streptophyta; class Pinopsida; order Cupressales; family Cupressaceae; genus Cryptomeria; species Cryptomeria japonica. The sequence continues at coordinate 556,251,329 of NC_081415.1, forward strand.
GCACTTCATAATAACAAGACCAATGCCCATTGTCAATAAGTAAATAAATGAAATAACTATATAGAGGTGCACCTATGACAATAAACAAAGCTCAAAATTTATGGTCATATGTGCTACTAGGCATCATAGTCTTGATAGGTATTTGGGTGCAAGAAAGTATCAGATCTAGTATTAAAATCCTTCAAACTACAATCCCTCTAAAATTATGTCAATTTACTAGGGCTACATGGAGCTAGGTTCCATGTAGTCTAGGTATTTTTTGTCTAAATTTCTCTCCTCATCTTTGTCTCAGTTTGCTTAGTATTCTTATATATGTAAACTAGGTCTAAAACTAGTAACTAAATCAATAAATGCATAAAAAAGGAGGGAAATGGTGTTGTAGATATATGTGGAATTTCCTTAGTCCATAACCCATTTTGGTGGTTCACATATCCATAGATATCCATGTTGGATCTAAAACAAAAGTGTATGCTCTAAACTTTAAGTCTGTTGATGATTATGACAAGCAAAAACATAAATAAGATCCCTACTCAAGTATCTTAGAGTGAACCCCATATGATAAAATAATAAATGATCAACATATATGGAATCAAGAATACATAAATTACATAAATGAACAAACATTTATCAAGGATAAACGGGCATGTGCACATATTGGGGGACCAAAAAGGGGTCTTAAGATGACACTTTATTTTTGAAATTAGCAAAGTCTAAACTTTGACAAGAAAATGAAGATAGTTGCACTCAAAATATGAGGATGCAGCAAGAACAAGAGTTGCAGTCCTTCTAGTCTACTTTCTAAATTACTAATTGTTTTTGAAAATGGTAAGGGTTTAAAAAAGGGGGAGAACACATAGTGGTCCTGTTAGTTTTTAAAAAACATAACATAGCACTTGGTTGCTCCCCCAAAAATGTCAACATTGTTTTAGAATTGTTAAAACAACTATGGTGAGAAATTAGCTAATAGTTTATGTTATTTTTGTCAGCTAATTTGTAAGGACCTCCATAATTTTAAAATGTTAAATTAGACAATTAGACTTAATCTCATGCATGATTATGAACACATCAAATAAAAATATCTTTTGATAAGGATATAAATATGATAATAAATTTTGATACAAATTTAATTACATAAGCTGAAAAATATGTACACACAAGAAATCAATTGGCTTTACAAATGATCATGTGGTCAAATGCAACAATACATAATTTACAAAGCTGATGATAGTCCTAACAAGAGCTCCCAACATATATCTCCCAAGAACACATCATCTGCGAGGACATTGATGGAGCTCTTTATCACCCAACCACGAAGCATTTATGCTTCCTCGAAGTTCTTTATCGCCCAACCATGAAGCATTGATGGACATCATGTGTGAGGACATTGATGGAGTGCTTTATCGCCCAACCATGAAGCATTTGTGCTTCCTCTGAGTTCTTCATGACATGAAGAGCCATCGACCCTTCATGAGGAGGTCCAGCAACTCAAAACTGATAGAGGATGGAATCTAGTGCAACTTAGTGTATCTACAATCTACGATGTTATTGTAAAAACACTAAGATATGGAGAAGCATTAAAAAAATGATTCACCTAACAAGAATACACAAAGAGATAAAAAAAAGTTTGGTCAAATTTCTTTTTGACCTGAATACTGACAAATGAGTTTATGAAAAGACATAATCTTATCTAGAAAACTCACCCTTTTGTTTACTCGATATTCGGCACTCATCCAACATATATTAAAACACATTGAATACATAGAATACATTTATGCAATCATGCATACAATAGCATCAGTCTAATCTTATCCACCATTCTACAAGGGCACTCAACACCCTATAGAAACATCTACCTATGCACTATCATTCAATAATAAAGTCCATGCATGAAGACTAAATTTCAATCATATTGTTACATATGTATGCAAGTTATAATTCTTTTTCAACATACACTTGAAGAGTATACAATGCAATACAAAAGAATAGTTAACATTATTCTAATTATTTAACTTAAAATCTTGAAGACTTAATTCATAATTATTTCTCATCTCTTGAACTATGATGTACCTATCAATTGTTTCATAAGTTTTTAAGAGAATACAAAGATTTACCCATAGCTTATCATTTTCATGCAAAAATTTGATAGAAAAGATAACCCCGAGTCATGGGATTGATATAATCTACTTATTTCTTCTTTATTCCATTTCCTCTTGAGAGTTCTAAAGGATTGTCATCTTTGCCTAGGGGTTATTTCCCTTGAGGGATATACCTCTCATTTCCTCCCTCTTAGGTATCTCTCCTCCTTATCTACCCCTCTCTCTCTCTCTCTCTCTCTCTCTCTCTCTCTCTCTCTCTCTCTCTAATATTCTTTCTCCCCCATGTTCCACTCCTAAGGTGTCCTAAGGGGTATTAATTTACAATTGCATATACAATTTAATTAATTTTAACATATGTCTTATATGGTCGTAATAGTTCCTAAGGGGTGCACATGTGTTGTAAGGGGCCTTGTGTGGTCTTATGGGGTCACCCATGTGTTATGACACATTGGTGACCCCTTAGGACCACATAAGACCCCTTTCCACACGATTTTATCTTATGTGGTCATAATAGGTTGTAAGGGGTGCACATGCATCATAGGAGGCCTTATGTTGTCCTAAGGGGTCACCCATGTGTTAGAATAGTATGCATGATCCCTTTGGACTACATAAAATCTTTTTTGACACCATTTGGTCTTATGTGCTTCTCATAGGTCCTAAAGTCTATAGATATGTCCTAAGGGGCCTTGTGTGGTGCTAAGCGGTTAGCAATGTGTTAGAACACATGTGTGAGCCCTTAGGACCACATAAGAGGCCTTGCGACACCATTTGGTCTTATATGGTCCTAATAGGTCAAAAGGGGTGCACGTGTTGTAAGGGACCTTGTGTGGTCCTATGGGGTAAGCCATGTGATATGACAAATTGGTGACCCCTTAGGACCACATAAGACCCCTTTCTACATAATTTTGTGTTATGTGTTCCTAATAGGTTCTAAGGGGTGCACATGTATCGTAGGAGGCCTTGTGTGGTCCTAAGGGGTCAGCCATGTGTTAGAACAATATGCATGACCCCTTTGGACTACATAGAATCCTTTCTAACACCATTTGGTCTTATGTGGTTCTCATGGGTCATAAAGGCTGCATATATCTCATAAGGGGCCTTGTGTGATGCTAAGCGGTCAGCAATGTGTTAGAACACGTGTTAGCCCTTAGGACCACATAAGAGGCATTGTGACACCATTTGGTCTTATGTGGTCCTAATAGGTCATAGGGGGTGCAAATGTGTCGTAAGGGGCCTTGTGTGACCCCTTACAAACACATAAGGCCCCTTACGACACATCTACACCCCTTAGGACCTATTACAACCATATAAGACGTATATTGAAATAAGTTAAATTTTATATGCAATTGTAAATTAATACCCCTTGGGACCACACAAGGCCCCTTGGGACTACACAAAACCCCTTACGACACATGTGCACCTCTTAGGACCTATTAGGACCAAATAAGACCAAAATGGTGTCACAAGGTGTCTTATGTGGTCTTAAGGGGTCACTCATGTGTTATAACACATGGGTGACCCCATAGGACCATACAAGGCTCCTTACAACACGTGCACCCCTTAGGACTTATTAGGACCATATAAGACCAAATGGTGTCGAAACGGAACTTTTTTGGTTATAAGAGGTCATGCATGTGTTCTAGCACATGGGTGACACCTTACAACCATACAAGGCCCCTTATGACACATGTGCACCCATTAAAACCACATAAGACCAAATGGTGTCACAAGGGCTCTTATATCTTCCTAAGGGGTCATGCATGTGTTCTAACACTTGTGTCACCCCTTAGGATGACACAAGGCCCCTTACAACACATATGTCTTATGTGGTTCTAAGGGGTCACATATGTGTTGTAACACATGGGTGACCCCTTAGGACCACACAAGGCACCTTACAACACATGTGCACCCCATAGGACTTATAAGGACCACATAAGACCAAATTATATCGAAAGGGGTCTGATATCATCCTAAGGGGTCATGCATGTGTTCTAACACAGGGGTGACCCCTTAGGACCACACAAGCCCCCTTAGGACTTATTACGACCACATAAGAGAAAATGGTGTCAAAAGGGTCTTATACGGTCCAAAGGGGTCACACAAGTGTTCCAACACATGGGTGAGCTCTTAGGACTAGACAAAGCCCCTTGCGACTAACTTTCACCCCTTAGGACCTATTACAACAATTTAAGACATATGTTAAAATTAATTAAATTGCATATGCAATTGTAAATTAATAATGCATAGGACCATAGAAGGCCCCATAGGACCATAGAAGGCCCCTTATGGCACATGTTCACCCCTTAGGAACTATTAGGCCTAGATAATACCAAATGGTGTTGCCAGGGGTCTTATGTGGTCCTAAGGTGTCATGTGCATGTTGTAACACATGGATGACCCCTTAGGACCACACAAGGACCCTTAAGACACATGTACACCTATTAGGACCTATTATGACCACATAAGACCAAACAGTGTCGAAAGGAGTATTCTGTGGTCGTAAGGGGTCATGCATGTGTTCTAACAGATGGGTGCCCCTTAGGGCGACACAAAGTCCCTTATGACACATTTGCACTGCATATGACCTATTAGGACCACATATGACCTATTAGGACCACATATGACCAAATGGTGTCGCAAGGCCTCTTATGTGGTCCTAAGGGCTCACACATGTGTTCTAACACATTGCTGACCGCTTAGCACCACACAAGGCCCCTTACGACATATCAGTAGCCTTTAGGACCTATGAGGACCACATAAGACCAAATGGTGTTAGAAAGGATTTTATGTAGTCCAAAGGGGTCATGTATACTGTTCTAACACATGGGTGACTCTTTAGGACCACACAAGGTCTCCTATGATGCATGTGCACCCCTTAGAACCTATTAGGACCACCAAGATGAAATGGTGTGGAAAGGGGTCTTACGTGGTCTTAAGGGGTCACCAATGTGTCATAACACATGGGTGACCACATAGGACCGCACAAGGCCCCTTACGACACATGTGTACCCCTTAGGAACTATTACGACCATATAAGACATATGTTGAAATTAATTAAATTGTATATGCAATTGTATATTCTCTCCCTCTCTCTCTCTCTCTGTGTCCCATCTTGTATCTTCCCTCTCCCTCTCTCCCTCCCATTCTCTCCCTCCCCCTCTCTCTCTATCTCTCTCTCCCTCTCCCTCTCTCAACTATATCTATCACACATTCTCTCCCTCTCTGCTTTTCTCTTCCTCTCTCAAGTCTCTCTCTCTCTTTCCCTCTAACACTCTTTCTATCTCTCAAGTATCTTTCCCTTTCACCCTCTCTTTCCCTCTCTCCCTCTCCCATCCTCTCTCTTCCCTCTCCTTCTCTCCCTTTCAATCCTAACCTAAGAGAGACATACCTAAGTTAGAGAGAGAGTCTGAGTGAAACAGAGGAAGGAATGGAAAATGGTTAAGAGACCAGATAGAGAGTCCAAGTGAGAGAGGTGGAGAGCAGAAGGGGAGGGTTGAGAGAGACTGTGGTTGATAGAAAGAGAGGATGGAAATAGAGATAAAGATAGAGACATCCCATGTGAGAGGGAGAGAGGAAGGGAGGGGTTGGGAGTGAGAGATAAAGTGAGAGAGATGGAGGAAGGGGAGGGTTGAGGGAGGGAGAGGGAGAGAGAGAGATCTCAAGTGAGAGGGAGGGAGGGAGAAATGTAGGTCTATCTTTCCCTCTCTTTCTCTCAACCCCACATTCCCCCTCTTTGACTTAGGGTCTCTCTAGGATCTCTTCCTTGTATATCCCTCTCTTTCCATCAACCCCTCCCTTCCTCCATCCATTAATTGCAATTGATCTTCCTCTCTCGCAGGTCTCTCCCAATATTTTCATCACCCCTCTGTCTCCATCAATGAACTCTCCCCCCTCTCTCTCTATCACTCTCTTAGGTTTCTCCCTCTCTTTTCATCAAACCCTACCTTCCTCCTTCTCTCCCTTCATCTCTCTCACTTGGGCTCTCTTTTTTCCTCAACCCCTCCCTACCTCTCTCACTTAATCTGTCTCTCTCTCCCTTGGATCTATACCTCTTTCCAACCCTTCCTCCCTCTCTCCCTAATATATCCCTTTCTTTCCATCAACCCCTCTCTCTCTCTTAGGATCTCTCTATCCTTGGTATTTTCCTTTCTTTCCATTAACCACTCCCTTCCACCATCCATATTTCTCAGATTCTCTTTCTCTCTCTCTATCTCTTTGTCCCAAATATTTTCCTCTTTCCATCAACCATAGAGATGGATAGGGAGAGAGGTGAAGAGAGGGAGGGAGAGAGAGAGAGAGTGAGAAAGATAGAGAGGGAGGAAGGTGGGGGTTGAGGGAGAGACTAGAAGAAGATAAACCCCAAGTTCAAGAGAGGGAGGGAGTGAAAGGGAGGTAGATACCAGAGAGAGAGAGAGAGAGAGAGAGAGAGGGGGGGGATGTAGGGAAAGAGAAGAAATGACTAGAGAGAGAATGTTGATATGAGCATGTTGAATACAAAGATTTAACTATGCCTAAAATTAATATGAATATTCTAAAAAATGGAGTTTGCATTATAACTCTTAGAGATCTAAAACCAATATATACATAAAATATAACTTAAATGTGAGTTATACTTAAATGATGTATTTTATGTATATATTCGAAGAGGGAGAAAGTGAAAGAGAGATATTTTTTAATTTTCAAATTGAAAATGCACTTATCAAAATGCAATTGCATTTGTTGCACACCAATTTGGTACTCACCTTATGCAGCATGCACCCTATTTGGTACAATCTAAACATGACACTTTCCTTATATGATGTGCATCTTATTTGGCACCTGCAAACATTTTGGCACTCACCTTATATGGCGTGCACCCTATTTGGAGCATGCCAAGTTTGGCACTCACCTTATATGGCATGTGCAAAATATAGAACACACCTTCTTTGGCATGTTTCAAAGGGCCTCATGTGGGCAAAAAAAATTGTGCCACCTTTTTGGTCTAGATCTAAAGCTAAAACTCATAAATGTTGGAATGACATTAAACAATAATTAGTTAGTGATTCCTTATCATCCACAAAAATTCCTTGAAGGGTCCATCATAATGAATGATAAATGATAAACTCATGATGAAGATTTGATTTTGCTGAATTTTTCTTAGATTTGTAGACTTGTACACTCACTTTTGATAGTAATTTTGCACCCTAAGGGTATCATATTCAATGTATATATCACAAATGAAGAAATTTAGTTCATTATATATGATTTCCAAGTTTAAATTTCATAAAAAGACAATGTAAAATAGCCATCTTAAAAAATCGAGCCTGGATTTGGAAATGTTAAGGTTGATAGTAAAAATACCCAAAAACATTTGGCAAATTTCGTAAGGTCATGTCTGAAAATTGAGATAGGCCCACAAAATAGTCTCCAAAAAAGTGGGATGCAAGATATTATTGTTGTGATATTCGATCTAAAACTAATTTTTGAATTTCATGATAGTTTAATGTAAAATATGAAATTTAAATTTTAGAATAGGATATGACTCATCTTCTTAAGTTGAGGGTTAAACTTAAGGATAGAAGTAATCCTAAAAATGCCTTTGAGGGGAGTGAAAAGATAAAGTAACTGCTGGAGAGAGTGTAAAATTCAGTTCATAGTTAAGGAGTACAATTTACGAAACTAAAATAGCTATCATGGTCATTGCAAGATACACTATGATCATTGTCACAATGTGACAATAGACTATTATGTGGATTAGGGAAACTATAAAAGATATCCAAATACACAAATGTATCACAGGTTTTATTGCCTATAATTAATTTTCTTTTAATGAAAATGAATAAGGGTGATCGTATGGATCTGTGTCGTACTTTATGCTAACAATGCCTGTTTTGACCATAAGGGTTTCGATTGGATTGATTTGGTAGCCATGCAGTGCTCGTGTGGCAAGGGGTTTCCACCCAGAAACATTTCTAGCCAGAAACCCAAGCCCCTCATTTTTCATTGAGCGGCTCAGAGTTGAGCAAGAGGGCAAAAAGAGTTCCAAAGATCCGATTGAAAGGGTTTCAATGGTAAGTACCTTTTTTAAAAAAAATTTAATGTATTTATTTTATCTTATTAAGTTAAGATTTTTTTTTAAATAGTTTTTAATAGAAAATTAATTTTTTGGTAGCAAATTAATTTTTGTTAAGATTTTTAAAATAGATTTTTAAATTTTTTTTTTGGTATTTATTGTATAATATTATTTTAGAATATTAGAAAATAAATACATACATGTACATAAATACACACATACATACAAATACATACACAAATATACACATACATACACAAACATACATACCTACCTACATACATATAAAATAATTATATGTACACCTTAGAACATACACATACACGTACATAAAAATACATACATATACATACATAGACATACATACATCAGTCTACATACATACATACACACACATATATGTACATACCTACATGTATATAGACATACATACACCTCCAGACATGCTATCATGGGTCGTGTGTGGTCCTAAGGGGTCACACACGTGTTCTAACACGTGTGACCCCTCAAGACCACAAATGGCCCCTAATAGGATGTCCTGAGTTGTATGTATGTATGTGTATGTATACATCCTAAGGTATATATAATTATTTTATATGACGCCTTAGGACCACACAAGGCCCCTTATGACACATGTGAACCTGTTAGGACCTATTTGGACCACATAAGACCAAATGGTGTCACAAGGGGTCTTATGTGGTCCTATGGGGTGACGCATTTTTTATAACACATGGGTGATCCGTTAGGACCACACAAGGCCCCTTAGGACACATCTGCACCCCTTAGGACTTATTAGGACCACATTACACCAAATGGTGTCGAAAGGGGTCTTATATGCTCGTAAGCGGTCACGCATATGTTATAACACATGGGTGACCACTTAGGACCACAAAAGGCCCCTTACAACACATATGCACCCCTTCAGACCTATTAGGACTATATAAGACCAAATGGTGTCCCAAGGAACCTTATGTCGTCCTAAGGGATCACACATGTGTTCTAACATATGGGTGACCCGTTAGGACCACACAAGGCCCCTTATAACACATCTATACCCCTTAGGACCTATTAGGACCACTGTCTTATGTGGTCCTAGGGGATCATGCATGTGTTCTAACACATGGGTAACCCCTTTGAATGACACAAGGCCCCTTACGACACATGTACACTGCTAAGGACCTATTATGACTACATAAGACCAATTGGTGTTGAAAGGGGTTTTATATGGTCGTAAGGGGTCATGCATGTATTCTAACACATGGGTGACCACTTAGGACAACACAAGGTCCCTTATGACACATCTAAACCCCTTCAGACCTATTAGAACTACATAAGACCAAATGGTGTTGCAAGGTGCCTTATGTCATCCTAAGGGGTAACACATGTGTTCTAACACATTGGTGACTGCTTAGGACCACACAGGATTCTTATGACACATCTCCAACCATTAGGACCTATTAGAACCACATAAAACCAAATGGTGTCGAAAGGGAACTTATGTAGTCCTAGTGGGTCATGCATGTGTTATAATACATGGGTGACCCCTTAGGACCACATAAGGCCCCTTACGACACATGTGGACCCCTTAGGACCTATTAGGACCACATAATACCAAATGGTGTCAAAATGGCTCTTATGTGGTCCTAAGGGGTCACGCATGTGTTCTAACACATTGGTGACCCTTTTGGACCACACAAGGCCCCTTACAATACATGTGCATCCCTCGGGACCTATTATGACCACATAAGACCTAATGGTGTTGAAAAGGGTCTTATGTGGTCTTAAGGGGTCACACATGCATTCTAACACATGGGTGACCCCTTAGGAACACACAATGCCCCTTATGACACGTGTTCTAACACATGGGTGACCCCTTAGGAACCAATTTCAATTTAATATTTAGTGAGATATAAACTCACATATACACACTGTAAGGATTCATATTGGTACTATTTAATAAACCAGAATAAATTGAACTGAATTTTACTTGTCTGTATAAGATCTGAAATGTGATCATAGTCATCTAATGCAAACATATGCTCTATGCCTTCATTTTTTCTTTCATGTGGATCATTTGTTGATGTGGGTGTCAATGATCTTTGTTGCCATTCTTCGACCCTTTCTATATTCTCACAAAATTCCCAATCACCATAAATACAAAGGTGACAAAAAAAAGAAAGCTCCCTTATGAATATAGTCCATATGTTTGAATTATAACTCTTAAATGAATTCCATTTAGCTGATCGAATAGTGGTATCACAACCATGTTGAATAGGAATATTGTCTTGTTCAAATAACCAAAAGAAACATCAAATTGCGTTCTTTGTTGATCCTATAGATAAGTTTGAATTGCACCAATTGACAATTGCACGTGCATATCTAAATTTTACCGCATCCTCAAATTCTAGTCAAGTCTCTAGCAAGAGCTATTTTTACACATGCACCAACTCCATCATGCTCTCCATTACCGTGTCCTGCTTCAAAAAAACTCCATATATGTTGGACATTGGTTTCCTTATAAGCTCTTCTTAGCCAATAAAACATTCTTATATTTTTGAATCGTCCTCTGTAGTTATCTGACCATATCATGTGTTGTGTCATATGAATTTCTCTTTCCTTTAGATTGTCATAAAATATCTTGAAGTAATACTGACCAAACTCTAATGAGTGTAATGGATTATCGCTAACATAGAAATGATACTCAATCAAAAAAAAAATTGTTATCTTTTATACTATCATGTGCATCTCTCTATATATAATACATGTATAAAAATTACCACTTGCACTAAATTATAATACTAAGATTGATTTTCTTCTTGTTCTTTTGCAGTGTAGTTTTTTTGCGAAATCAACAATTGATAAAACTGTTCCAATTGGAAATGTGTTCTTGCATTTGTGAAATTATCCATCAATCCATTGAGAATGTTGGGAGTGTTTCACATATTTTGGAACAATCTGACTCTTAAACTCATTGATAAATGCATTCACTTAAATTTTTTCTATTATAAAATCTAAACATTTCCCACCCTTTCCATCCTTTAGAGAGTATTCAATATTTTTAAATCTTCTAACGTCAATCATTTTTTGTCCAAACTCATTTAAAACATGTTCATGCAAAGATTCACCTATCAGTGAATAGTTTCCATATACATTGCAATTACTAGAAATACATGTACCTGATAGATAATTGCTCAGTAAGTGGTTTATAAAATAAACTTTCAATAAATTCTTTGATAGTGTCAGGTGGTATGTACACACCACAATCCTACAAAATATCATTTCCATGCAATTTACAATGGATATATTGAAAAAATATCATAATAATAGCAAAATTGAACATGAGTTTTACAACAACAAGAGATTCTTCGTTTATTGATTTTAACTTACCACAGTTTGTATTTCTCAAATGATCTCTAACTAATACATACAATCATGAACACAAATTAATCTAATAATTTTTTATAAAATTTAATTTGAGTCATTTCTAGAAGATGTTTTGGATGAGGATCACGATTTTTTTATCCCACCTTTAACATCAAAACATCTCTGGCATTAGATGAAACTCTTGTATTATCATGCAAAAAAATTTCAATTAATGATTTAGTCTCAATAATTAATTTCATTTCCAACCTTGGAAGTCTACCACTAAAACTGTACCAATGATTTAGGGGATTTCTTTGAATGATGACTCTTCTCTTGGCCACTCTTGCCAAGATTCTATGATTATGTTTGAATATCCACTTATATTACTTAACCTTCTTTTATTTGCAGTTGTTTTGTTAACTATAGTAGTTATTATAACTCATCATGCCGCATTCTTATCTTTAAATCAACTTATTTATCCAATAGAATCAATGACACTAGAAATGATAGATACAACTTTCTTATACGATTTAACTTTGTTTTTTGGTTTTATATAAATTTTTTTTTTTCATGACTTTACATATTTTAAACATTTTCATTAATTGTAACATAAGTTGAAATTGAAATCCTAACTTTTTATTGTAGAATTTTTTTTATATAGCCTATTAGCACATGTTCTAATTTGACTCCAAGAAACTAAACCATTAAGATTATTTAATGTGTTTCTTTCAATATTAAAAAAACTACATTCATTTTCATTCAAAGAGGGTGGTGTATTATTTTCAATTTTTAATTCTTTTCCTTTAGGTGTAACATTAATATCATTGAATACATATCCAACTTCCTTTAAATCTTCAATTTGAATTTCAATTTATCCTTGGGGATTTAAAAACATACCAAGATTCACATCAATATGAAAATTTTCATCACCAGTCAAAAGTTTCATGATCTAAATATGCACTCATATTTGGTTCTACATTGCTTGCATCCATCATGGTCTCTTCAATGGTTTGATCTTCAATAGGCATTGAACTGGATGCTTCATTATTCTTCAATTGTTGTATTTTCTCTATCAGTACGAATTCCAATAACAAGATCTATAATTATTATATTCTTTCTTTTTCTTTTACAGTGTTGGCTATTTTGATAACAGGGCCCCATTCTAAAAATGAGGACCCGCTATTTAAATAATAGAGTCCCATTTTAAAACGAGGCCTTGCTATGTAAATTAGCGGGTAAAATAATAATGATGCATTGCTTTAAAAGTGGGGCCACGTTAATTAAATTTTGAAACCAAAGCCCTTCATGTGCATCAGGTTTAGGCTCAAGAAAGGCATGGAATTCCTAACCCTTAGCCTTGGACCTGGAAGTTCATGCTTGTTTCAATAAAATGCTCAAGATACTGACTTCTACCATATTTGTCATGTCCAATATCAAATAATTTTTTCATAAAATTAAAACCCATTTCAGACTAGTGTAGACTTTAAATATATCATTTTTTTAAATATTTGATTATTTTTTTAATTTTTCAATTAATTTGTACTCAAACTAGACCATAAAATTGAAATATTGATTAATTTTTTTTATTTAATAACTTTTTTGTTTCTATGTTTAAAGAAACAAATTATACACCATCAATCTATGCATAATTCTTTTTAATTTAAAAAAATAATTAAAAAATGATAAGTTTAGGTGAAATTATGCTAGCCATACACGATGAGCTTTTAATGTTGGAAATACTGATTATGTGTTGTCATTGATGTCAACACTATGCTCCGGTTGGATATGGTTCTTTACCGATTGGTTACTGCTATCTCGATTAGCCTATTCTAGTTGGACTTGGTTTTGGCCTAATTTTGATCTGGTATGATTATATTGTTGGTTTTGGTTTTGGATGGTTATTTAGGATGGCTATATGCTTGTCATATTTAGTTGGTTCATAATTTGGTGCTCCGTAAGCTATCTCTTATGTTCTGGATTACCAGTTGGCTTTACTTTTTAATGATATTCAATGAAATGGTTAAGTGACATTGGTTTGGCTTACTGAAATGGTTCCTAACATGCTAAAGGTGTTCTTGATCGTGTCCCAATTTTTTTTTGGCTTTGTATAGGATGGCATGATGATTTAGTGGTCCTATTTGGATTCGGTTGGTTATTTTGTGTTATTACACTAAGGATTTCTAATGGTTGGTGAAACGTGTTGATAATGGTCTTAGCAGAATTTTTAGATGGATATAATTGTTTGGGAATACTGTATTAGGTCCATTCTATGTAATTTAAAACATAATATTGGTCAGGTGGTATCGTGTTTATGTAATTTTTATAATTATGGTTTATGGGTTTAGGATTTAGCCGACCTTGTTATGAACATTGATGATCTGTATTTATAGGAGACTTGTTCATGTAATTTGGGTAGGGCATTGTAATGTATGGTTATGTATCCATTATCAAAAAAAGATAATTATGTGAACAAAGACATATCATTCAGCAAAGGGTGTGAAGGATTTAGAGTTGCAAGGCAGACATCTCTGCTTAACCAAAACTGTATCAAGCATTAGGGAATGTTATTTTCATAGTTCATTTTCTTTAGATTGTTATACGATGTTTATGTAACTCAGTGACACTTCATTTTGTGATGAGCAGTGACCACTAAGAAGTTGGCCTGATTGCAAGTGCAATCCCCACTATAATTATTTCACATACTACTACCAAAGTATCATCTGACTCTGGGTAGGGTTTCCCACTGTGGTTTTTCCCTTTATTTGGTTTTCCACGTAAAAAATAGTTGTGTTTTGTGTTGTTTTCTTTAATGGTTTACCTTTCTCTATGGGTTTTATATGGTGCTATAGTAAATGGTTTATAATTCTAACAATTGGTATTAGAGCTTCTAACATTTAAAATGACAATTAGGGTCAATAAAAAATTTAATAGAAAAAATATTCAAAAAAATTACACAAAAATATCCTCATCAATATTTAGTGTATTAGAGATCATTTCCTCTTACTAAATTTTTCCAAGATTTAATCTGGATATTATAATAAATTACATATTTATAAAGTAGGCTCCAAGTGCTACATTTCCTATTACTAACTTTTTCCAAGATTTAATCTCTAAATGCTTCAAAGTTTTAGGTCAAATGTGGCAAAATTTGAAAATCATGGAAAACACTTCCACTTTTTTGCCAAAATATGGACTCAACTTCTTGAACTAAGCCATCTAATTCCCCTAGAAGCCTTAAAGAAATACAAGGGGGAACCATTGAAAATAACTATAAGCTATCAGATTAGGTGAAGAACTCTCTCCGTAGATAAAAAAGGCGATAAAAAAGGCTTCAAAAGATTAAGTAAAAAATTGCCTTCTACTCTAACATAGGCTTTGGATAGATCAAACTTAAGCAAAAACCCTTGCTTTTTGGAAACTACTAGAGAATGGATATTCTCATGCACAGTAGTTATGGATTCAAGGATTTTCCTTCCTAGAACAAAACCACTCTATTGGAGAGACACTAAAAGAAGGAGAACGACCAACAATCTAGAAGTTAGGAGACGGCATCGAAAACATCCACTACTGGGAATTTGGGAATAAGAATAATAAAAGTAGAAATTTATTTTGTTAAGAATGTTCCTTGACCTAAAGAATTCCTTAACACTATCAGCAGCAGCAATATCCCAAAAAACTTGAAATAAGAACATTAGAAAACCATCTGGGTCAGGGGCTTTGTTACCTTTGAAGAAGACCACCACTTTCTTGACTTCATCTAAGGAGGGAATAGCCAATAAGAGTTTTTTTTATTTGCATTCAAAATTTTGAGAATAAATTCAACAAAGTTTTGTTGCACATTCTCATCTAATCCTTCTTCAAAATAAAGAAGATTGCTGAAGAAATGAATAAGTTCTTTTCTAATATCTTTCTCCTTATCAACCTTGGATCCATGTTTAAAGTCATGCAATATCTTGTTAGTTGTCTTATGTTTTAATGCCATCATATGGAAAAAATAGGTATTCTTATCCCCTTAGGAAAGCCTTAACAATCTAGATCTATATTTCCAGAATTCTTCTTCTTTTGAGATAATTTGTCATGATATTTGGCGAGAATCTCATTCTCTCTTGCCATGTGGTAATCAATATATCCCCCTTTTTTGATTTTGTCCCAAATTTCTTTTAAATCTAATTGAGTAGATGCTTTCATAGAAAAAATAGCCCCAAAAACTTCCATGTTCCATTTCCTGACTTTGTATTTGAATTCAATTGACTTCTTAGGCACCCTAAACATAGTTGTTCTTATAACCTTTATGTTCCACCATTATTTAATGACATCCTTCAAAAGTAGGTGGGAAAGACACATCTTTTCAAATATAAAAGGAAAATACATTTTCCCATTTCTAGAATCTGCCACAAAACTAATGGGATAGTGATCAAAGCCAACCCTTGAAAGTGAATTCAAGAAGAAATATTTAGCTAACCAATCATTAGATGAGAAGGAATGATCCAGCAAAACCTGAATCTTTTTATTTCTATCCCTCTTGTTAGTCCATGTGAAAGAGGCTCCCCTTAAATCAACATCATGCATACCTTTGTTGGTTATGAATTCCATAAAATCCAACTTACTATCCAAATGGGTCTAAGATCCATCAAACTTCTCTGCTTCATGAAGAGGAGAAGTAAAATCCTGCATAATGATCTAGTTCTCTTCCGGGAAGACTTCTCTAAAAGCAACAAGCTTGTTCCAAAAAAATTCCTTGTATTTTTATTGTTAGGAGCATAAATATTTGACAAAACCAAGAGAAATAATCTTTGATGTGAATGAATCTAGAAGCCACGTGATTAGAGTCCTCCCAAATCAGGTTACCTTGGATGTAATTATAGTTCCAAAAAGTAACTATGTCACCCGAAGCGCCTTCAAAACTAACACCAAAACACCACAATGCTTAAAAGGTTTAATTCTTTGGACTCTTTCAGTTGGAATTTTAGTTTTTTGAACTAGCATAATATCAGGTTTGTGGTCCCTTAAAAAATTATGCAAGATATCTTGTTTATGTGAGCTATTAATCCCTCTCAAGTTCCTTGACATGATCATCATTTGTTACCAAGGGAGCATATTTCTGTGATGGTTTTCTGGGTCCCATCATTAATATTCTGAAGGAATTCTTGTTCCTTGTACCATTTAATCGATTTCCCTCCCACTGCACTCTTGCTAGCTCCACAATCCACCTTTTCTTTGTTTCTGGTGGAAGCCCCTGAAGCCGTATTCAATTTTTTTGTCTTTTTCCTTCTCCACTGTAATAAAAGGCCTCTCTCCATCCATACTAGAATCCTCTAAACTCTGATTTTATTTACCAAAATGCAACCCTCTAACCTCAATATTGTTTTGCATCAATTTCCTATTTGAGCTCACTTGTTCCATATTCTGCTTTATAACTACAAGAGTGTTTGGTTGCTCCTCCCTAGAATCTTTGCTTCCTGAGGCGGAAAGGTTTACACTCCCCTGAGAATTTTGAACAAGAGATAAAGGAAAAATGGACTTAACCATCTTAGGAGTCTGCATCATCTTAGTTCCAACTGCCGGGACAACAAACTCCCCACTGGACCCATTTCTTTCCCTTGCATCATTGCTTAGCTGAACAAAAATTCTGTTATTGGGAGCAAAAACCTCATTGTCCATTTTCTTTCCTTATTATAACTAAACTTTCGTATTAATGTCCACAGAATCTTTGATGAACAGGTTCTTCTATTTCCCGGCCTTACATTTTCTGTCCACCATCGAGAGCTCCTTCATTTTCTGAATCTTGAGGAGTTGGAAAGTGCTTCTCTATGTCATTGTCCTCTTCTTATCCATTTAATATAAAAATATTAATTTAAACTAGTACAATTATACAAATAAGTAATTAAATAGACGAAAAACATGGATCATTTCTTTCAACCTGGTCTACACTCTATTTATTAGTTTTTTCGTCTAATTGAAATCTTTCCCAATATTTCATAAAGGCTAAATTGGCAAGGCCCCCTACTTATAAGTATGCCCCGTAAATTGTCTTTTGGTGATGGTAGCAAGCAAAGAACATGCAGTTGATGTACGCAAAGTAAGCAAAGAAGTGCAGAAAAAGGCAAGGGTCAAAAAAAAAATTCTGTACGGTAAAGATTCCATATTTTAATCAGTTTAATTGTTCAGAATCTATGATTTTATTTCAGAGGGTTTCTTTTCATGGCGCAGGGCTTGTGAATCCTTCCAGGATAAGTATGAGGCAAGGATATAGTTGTAGGATATGAAAAATATTGGGATTGTCGAAACTTTCAAGCAAATGCAATCAAACCAATCTGTTTTTCATGGTTCTGATAGAATAAATACGTACCCACTCCATCTATTCTATTTATATCTGCTTCCAATGAATGTGTGATATAAACCAAAAGGAAAATCTTGTAAACAATTTATGAGCACATAAATAGCATGAACCGAATCTCCTCTATTTTCTCCCCTTTTTTTTCGTATACAGATGTGTAATGTAGGGGGAAATTTGAATCCCTGGTCTTGGCAATGGGGCAAGAAAATTTGGCAGAAAATGCTTGCACATAATACTCATCTTCATCCACACTTCCATCATCGAAACTAAGTGCATACCTAAAATCTCCCCGATTTGGTCTAATTGCTTCTGTAAATCGTCATTCTATTAGTTTTCTTCTGTTTCTTGAACAAGTTGATCCATTTAAGAGAAAATGATTGAAAAAGACCATTTTGTTCCCTAGGGCAGGGATCCCTTCAGCTTTTCAGGCATATTTCTTTAACTTAATTCAAATCTCCACATTTTTAGAGATGCATTTTTTTTTTTTTTTTACTTATTTAAATTTTATTTGAAATTATTAAGAATCAACAAGTTCAATTTATTTGTTAATTTTAATTTAAAATTTAAATTGGGGCCAGTTTTCTTGGAGCAGTATGTAAAGGTGGTGTATTTAATTCATTATAACTAATTTATAATTTAGATTTAGGAGATTTTATGTTGCATTTGTATTATGATGTTAATGAGTATTTTTAAATGTTTATTGTTACTTTTATTATTTATGCATTTACTAATACATAGGTATATTATGTGGTATTTGTTGGCCATCAAATTTTGTTTTTAGCTTAGGTTAGGGTTAGCTTTTGAAATTTAGTTTAGAAAAATATTAATAATAGTTTTAATTGAACTATGTTTGGTATATTATTTGTTGTCATTAAAAAAACATGTTATATCTATAAATAATATAAAATAAAACATAATATATTACAAATATATTAGAAAAATTTAAAAATATTACAAATTTAAATTATTTAAAAATTAATTTGCAATTAAAAATGACTAGAAAATTTATTAAAATATTTTATTACAATATGAAAAGTAGCATTTTTATCAATAATTTTTCATTATATTATATTATTTTTTATCATTTGATAATAAAATATATTTAAATGTTATATTTAATCATATTATAAAATTAAAAAAAATATTTAAATTTTTAAATTTTTTGAAAAATTAGTTTACAATAAAAATTGAATAATATGTACTAAAATTAAATAATATGTACCGGATTTTGATTGTAGTTAGGGTTAGTGTTAGGTTTATCTTAATGTTATCATTAGAGTATGGTGAAAATAAGGTGTCCATTCTAAGATACAACTTAGGTTAGAGTTAGCATTAGGGCCCGATTAGGGTTAGAATTAGTGTTACATCAAATTTCAGTTTAAAAAAATATTAATAATAGTTTTAATTATATTGTAACAAAATTTGTCTCTAGCATATTATTTTTTTATTTAAAAAATATGTTGTATTTAAAAATATTATAAAATTCAAAAGAATTTTTAAAAAAATGACTTAAAAATAATTTTATAATAAAAATTGATTAGAAAATATATATAATCATTTTATTAAAATATGCAAATAACCATCTTTTATGAATTGAATTACTACGTTCAATATAATGTAAATAAATAGTAAATAAAATATACCAAAATTAAATGATATGTACCATCTTATGATTATATTTAGGGTTAGCGTTAACATTAGCTTAATGTTAGGTTTAAGGGTTGATTAAAATTAAAGTTTCAATTCTAAAATAATGTTTTATTTAGGGTTAATAATAGGGCTTAGTCAAGGTTAGAATTAGTGTTAGGCTTTAATTATGAGATTACCATTAGTGACAACTTACCAATCACCCAAGGGCCACCTACTAAGACTGCAGAGATATCTTCTTCGTACGATAAGGAAAAGACAAAGAAGCCCTTTGGCTTTACAAAAATATTGTCATGGGCCTTCAACTTCCATTTCTTTTTAACAAAATCCCTAACAGTCTAAATATTGGGTCTAGGACCCATAAATTTACCCACCAAAGATAGAGCAATAAGTGAAATATTCAAGTCCATGATTGAATTCAAAATAGAGATGGCAAACCTTCCTTCACTAGGATCCAAAGTATTACTGATCAGAGGCAAATAAGATTTCCCCAAAAGTTGGATCTCAAAAAGAGAAGACCATTGCTTAGGTTTCTTCTTTAAATCTCCAGTAATCATGCTAGATTCTAGAGGACCCTCAAGATTTCAACGATCCTTCTCGTGAGGATCATTCAACTTGGAATCCAGACAAGGGTTAACCTAGACTCCATCGAGACCCTCCACTCCCTCCCCAAAAAGGAGGTCAAATTTGTGGGGCACTAAAGATCCACCACCTAGGCCCCCATGAAAATGTTTAAACATGCATCAATTCTATGGGTCCCCATCCACAGCATCGGCATCATTTTGTCCTTCATTCAAACCACTAGTCTTTTGTCCTTCATTCAAACCACTAGTCTTCTTATCTGCATTATTCTTCAAACCTAATTCGCAAACCTAATTCGCTGCAACCTTCTCCCACTTGAGAACCCTCTAGTCTCCTGCTCCCACTCATTTAAAAAAAAAATGAACTATTATAGATCATTGTTATAAGAGGTGATAGTCTTAATTAATGTCAGTGATATATAGATTCTAAATATATAACCAATTTATGTTTAGAAAGTTTCAATAGCATAAAATATCTTTACAAGTCCTTGGAGAACATATATTAGTGTGAGAATGTCATATAGACTCAAGAAGTAGGGTCATCATTTCAAAGAGCGAATGAAATGGTGCTTGTAGGTCTAATTGATGTGATAATGCCTATCTTTCAAGATCATATATAGAAACTTATTCAAAGAATAGAAAGGACCACTATAGGAAGTATACTATTGGGACATATTATAGCCAAGGATGAACTTCAAATTTATTCAAAGAGGGTAAAAGTAGAGGGTAAAAGTGATTGACCTCATTCCTAAGAATAAAATAGTGAAAGGAGTGCAATCCTATTTTGGGTAGATCAAATCATAGAGGAAATTTGTGCTAAACTTTTCAAAGAATACCAATCCAATCTCCAACATGCTAAAGAAAGTAAAAACTATCATGTGGAATTCTAAGAACAAATTAGAGACATTTTTTGGGATTATGTATACTATCAAGGGAGCAACATATTATTATTCCTAACTATCACAAACCTTTCCAACTTTTTTTTTCTTGTTTCTACAATATAGTTGTGTTATTACAAAAGAACAAGAACTGGTATGAGTATCTAATTGCATTATTTAGAAAATCCTTGCTAGGGTCAAAACTAAAGTATTCAATAGTGGATATGTATGTATATTCCTTGGTCAAGGCTATACAGAAGTATAAGACATTGTTAATTACTATTAAAGTATCTACACGTCTTATTGTTATCAAGAAAAGTAGCGGACCATATAGTAGAGTTTTATTCCCTAGGTATTCTTTATATGTTATATTTATACCCTAAAGTTATTAACTTGAGAAGAATCACAGGTTAGGTGAGAATGTAAAATCAAACAATGTATAAGGATTAATCATAATTAGAAATCAATTAACAATAAATAGTATAGTATATGATTGTAGATAAAAGCTACTATATTAATATGTCTTGTATTACATTCTTGTTATTCCATTAGATATGTATGTGCATGTGCATGTGCATGTGCATGTGCATGTGTATGTGTATGTGTATGTGTATGTGTATGTGTATGTGTATGTATATGTATATGTATATGTATATATGTATATGTATATGTATATGTATATATGTATACATGTATATATATATATATATATACATATATATATGCATGTATATATACATCTGCACACACTGATATATATATATATATATATATATATATATATATATATATATATATATATATTCACTCACCAAACATTTTGTATGTACCTCTGCTCTACCATTTCCATTACCAATAATTATACACATCATTGTTAGAGACATTCTTACTTACAAAATAAGTTCTATGAAATATATGCAAATTGTTAAAATAAGAATATGACATTAAAGTTCAAATAGCCAAGTTGGGAAGAGATAAAGGTTTGGTAAAATTGATAGTAAATGTAAACCTAGAGGTTGGTGAGGTAAGTGAAATTAATGCTAGTCAGGGACACCCTTATTGGCCATTAAAAAATAATCCATGCTAGAAAAATAAATAAATTATTTTTTAAATATAAAGTGTCGAGTTGGGAAGGAAGAATGTTAGTAAAGAATCTTGATTGTTGTAAATTAAACATCTAGTGGCCAATGATATTTTGATGTGGGCATTTGGAAACTTTTGAAAGTATTTCAATCTGCAATCCAATAAAACTATTGATGAGATTCAAAGATTTAAATGTTTTTAATTATTTTTATCTATAATGATGAAATTTTTTTAAGATTTACAATTTTTAAAATATTTTTTTAATAATTATAAAACATTAAATGTAAACAATTTTTCAGTGTGTTTAACATATTTTAATAAAAAAATATTAATTTAAACTAGTACAGTTATACAAACAAGTAACTAAATAGATGAAAAAATATAGATCATTTATTTCAACTTAGTTTGTATGACCTATTTATTACTTTTTTCATCTAATTGAAATAATTCTCTATATTTCATAAAGATAAAATTGGCAAGGTGATCCCAATTATGGATTCAGATGACAACACCAGAGTCAGAACCTATGGTATTGTGAGATCCTAAAAGTATTATAAAGGATAGGCCAAAGTTTCAAGGGCTGAAAATGTCCCAAAGGCCTTCAAAATACCCAATTACTAACATGCAGAAAAAATATGAAAATATTTTTTTGATATTTCAAATTTGCTTCTGATCATTACTTGCCCCTTAAAAAGCAACAGGCCCCATTGCATCAACGCTCTAAATGAGATGAGGAAAATGGAGTTGAAGCTTCTCCCGAGTAAACCACTTTCCTTATTGAGCAATCTGCCCTTCTCACACCACTTTGTATAGATAGATGTACTACTATTTGACTATTTTCAACATGATGTCGACAATCTAATCACATTGGAATAGAGAAGCTGCATCTGGATTGAATTTTGTAGTGGACATTGTTTCTACCACATTTGCAACATCTAATAGTGGGGGAAAATATGGCTTCAAGAGTTCCACCTTGAACACTGGATGAAAACCAAAAAATGGGGGTAAATTGAGCTCAAAAGAATTATCACCAACTTTCTTGATGATTGTGTATGGCCCATAACGTAGAGGACAAAGCTTCCTATTGGCACCCTGCAATCGTTCCTTCTCGATATGCAACCACACCTTGTCCTTGACTGGAAAATTATGAGAAGTACGATGTTCATCGTGTCTCCCCTTATATTTCTTATTGGTATGCTCCAATAATTCATGAACTTGTTGTTGTAGATGATGAATTCTATAGATGAAATGTGCTGCCTTATCTTTCTCCTTACCAACATGTGGAACTAGATCAAGTTGAATAAGTGGTATGGAAACATCCATGGGTGCAAGTTGTTGATAACTAAGGCAAACCTCAAATGGGTTGTGACCAGTCTAACTATGAATTTCCTTGTTGTAGCTATGCTGAACATATGGAAGACTTCCATCCCATGTGCGGGGATGTTTTGAGTGATACATTCTTAGGATGTGAATGATCATCTGATTCACTACCTCTGTTTAGCGATCTGTTTGAGGATGGAAAGTAGTAGAATTAATCAATTTTGTGTCCATCTTCTCCCATAATATAAACCAGAACTTACTAAGAAACCTGTTGTCCCTATATAAAATAATGGTATTTGGTCGACCAAAATGAACCCAAATGTGTTCAAAGAAAAGCTTTCCAGTGTCCTCTACAAAAATTATCTTTTTACAAGCCACTATTACTATCATTTTTGAGAATCTACCACAAGATACACACAATCGTGGCCTCTTTTGGTGACAGGAAAACCAAACATAAAGTCCATAAAAACTGAAGGCCAAGGTTTTTCAGGAACAAGAAGTGGTGAATATAGTCCAATTTTATGATTGGCAAGCTAAGCAATAGCACATGCAGTACAAGACTGAATATATGAAATGAAATCATTTCTCAACTTTGGCCAATAAAAATACCTCTAAAGTATAGTAGTAGTATTACCTATGCCATAATGACTAGCAACACTATGATAATGAGCTTCCCATATAAGCTTTTTGCATTCTACATTGGGCACATAGATTTGGCCAAGGTGACAAAGCATCCATCCTGCAAATAGCAGTCATTTACCTAATTTCCCTTCATCAATTGATTATAAACTACAAACACAACATCATTCTCATACAAAAAAGCCCAGGATTCATTTTGATGATCACATGAGTCCAATACCATACTTATAGCTGCAATCGGAGGCCTTCTCAAGCAGACTGCTACTTTTTTAGTGCTTCCCTCCTTGTGGCAAATATTGAGATGAAATTTTTTAAGATAGGTTGACCATCATTTATGTTGATCATTCTGCAACTTCCCTTATATTTGTAAAAATTGAATAGATTTGTGGTCTTATGGATGACAGTCTCCTTACCCAAAGTATAATGTTTCCACTACTTATAGGCTTGAACGAGAGCATACAGTTCCTTGTCATAAGTGGCATACCGACTCACTCTATCAAAAACATTCTTACTATGGTATGCAACTAGGCGACTATGCTCCATGAGGACTACTCCTAGGGCATATTCTGATGCATCTGTTTGTATTTCAAATGACTGTTGTAGGTTAGGAAGAGATAAAATTGGTATAGAACATAACCTTCGTTCTAACTCCTTGAATCCTTCTTGTTGAGAACCTATGCATTTGAACTTTTCTTGTGTTCCCCCCCTAATGATTGATCTAAAATCCAAGACAAATGGGAAAACCCCAACATAAATCTATGATAAAAGTGTTCCAACCTGAGGAAACTTCATAACTCTCTGTGATTTCTAGGAGATGGCCAGTCCTTAATCACTTGTATCTTCTCAGGATCAACATGGATACCCTCACTGTCAATAACATACCCTAAGTATCTAATACTCTGCATACCAAAGGAGCAATTTTCTTTGTTTACATAAAGCACATGATCTTGTAAATTGAGAGAATTTTTTCCACATGTTGAAAATGTTCCTCCCAAGTTTTTTGGAAGATGAGTATGTCATCCAAATATACCACTACAAAGGAATCAATGAACAGTCTAAGTACATCATTCATCATTCTCATGAATGTCATTGGGCCATTTGTTAGACTGAAAGGCATCACTAGCCATTCAAACAGTCCCTCTTTAAATTTGAAAGTTGTCTTCCACACATCAGCTTAGTCAATTAGTACTTGATGGTATCCTGATTTAAAATCAATTATTGTGAAGAATTGGGCCCCTCTAAGCTGGTCCAAAAGGTCATCTATCCGATGAAGTGGATACCTAATTTTTGTTTGAAATTTTGTTCAAGGCCCTATAGTCAATACAAAGTCTCCAAGTTCCATCCTTTTCCTTTGCTAGAAAAATGGGACTACCATAGGGTGATGCACTTGGACGAATATGTCCCTTCTCAATCAATTCTTGTATTTTCCTCTTAATTTCATTATTTCCTAATACTGATCTATGGTAGATTGGTTCATTAGGCAATGGAGTTCCCGATATCAAATCAATAGTGTGTCTCACTTGGCAATATGTAGGTAGCCCAGTTGATAACTTGAATAGATTCTCATATTTTATCAAAATCTGATCCATTGATCTTTTCTGTAGTGTTGTGGTGTTTGTGATGGCATGGGATAATATATTGATTTCCTTTCTTCTTCCAAAAAAATATCAATAATATGAATGTTCTCATTTTGGCAACCAACTGCCTACATTTCTTAGCACTAATCAAATATGTGGACTATGCATGACTTACCTTTGGTATTTGGTATTTCTGCTCACTTAATCTGATTGTCATGTTGCAAGGTCTAGACTCATAAACACCATGGTGCCGGTAAATATATGGTTGTCCCAAGAGAATATCAAAACCATCTAGTGGAGCTACATCACATGTTACCTCATCTTTGAAAGGCTTTATAGATTATGAAAGGTGACACTATTTGTGTACTTGAATATCTCTCCCTTGACTTACCCATCATATTGAATAGGGTTGCAGGTGTACTATTGTTTTTAGATTCAATCTCTTCATAGTCTTTGTTGATATTTGGTTCTTCTGACTTCCACTATCAACAATAAAGTGCAGGGCTTTTCCTCTGACCCACATCTATGAGTGGAATATTCCTTCCTCATCCTCCTGGGGCAATATCTTTGTAGTATCTACTGTTGCATATGGATTATCCTCAATGACTTATTCATAACTTTA
Organism: Cryptomeria japonica; assembly: GCF_030272615.1. Classification (NCBI taxonomy): domain Eukaryota; kingdom Viridiplantae; phylum Streptophyta; class Pinopsida; order Cupressales; family Cupressaceae; genus Cryptomeria; species Cryptomeria japonica. The sequence goes on from NC_081415.1 coordinate 556,277,524, forward strand.
TTTTGTGCAAGATTTGGCCACCTTAGGTTCTGCCTTGCCCTCATGCATCTCTATCATTAAACTTATTATGGTTCTATAATCTTTTGTGTTATGAGAGGGAATTTTATGAAATTCACACCACATACCATTATCTTGTGCCTTATTCATACCCGATGCCTTTTTCAATGGTGAATTGGGAGAAGATTCCTTAGAGGTTTGTTTTCATGCAGTTTTGCCACCTTCACCCTTCCATTTGTTGTTTGCAAAGGTATCCCTCCTTCCTTTTTGTTTGAATTTCTCCTCAATTTTTGTAGAAAATGTGTATGCACTAGGTAAAGTCTCTATGTTCAGGAGTTCCACTTCGGTTTGGATATACCTATGGAGCCCACTTTCATATTTTAAAACTTGGTGCTTCTCACAATCTTTGATTCCAAGCTTTGATGCTAAAGCATGAAACATATTATTATATTCCTAAGTAGTTTGGTCCTTTTTCTATCGAAGCAATTGTCGCTGCATCCATTTATGTTCATATGTATCTATAGGAATATATTCTTCCTTTATGTGATCCATGAATTCTCCCCATGTGGTTTCTTGATCAAAATTAAAAGTATTTCTAGTTGCTTCTGTCTTGGATGCTAGCTTTGCTTCCCATGCATCTTTCACATGATTTTCAACTTTCAGAAGAGTGAAAGTTATTTTCTCTTCATCTGAGAACTGGTTGAGAAAGAAATACCTTTCCAGTTTTGAAACCCAATCATCAACAACATGTGCTTCAATCTTTCCTTGAAACATGGGTATGTCAAAATTCACTTGCTTGTGACCCACGACTTTTGAGAATTTGCTTGAACTGCTCCATCATTTCTTCATGTTGTTTTGTTAATGTATCTACAACCAATGCTTTAATGTCATTGTTGGTCTGCAACTTAGCCATCTACGATTGTGTGCATCTCAAATGAAGGTAGTCTGAAGGATTTTCTATTTCCAACCCTAATCTTTGATATGTTGATTGCATATGATATGACATACAAGGGAAAAATTTCTCTAATACCACTGATTCAAATTATGGATTCAAATGACAACACCTGAGTGAGAACCTTTGGTATTGTGGATTTGTTTACATGAACAAGGTAAACATAGAATTGAAGGAAGCGAAAAAGTAATCCATTCAATTTGAAAATACAACATATAATAGTTTATGAGATTCCGCGGGTCACCAAAAAACTTTGAGAATGAAAACTCAATAGTCATATTTGTTTATTACATAATAAAATCTAAAACTATGAAATTTTCAAAAAAACTATATGAAATTTTGTCCTAACTTTAACTAGATATAACTTTCTACTTAGGACTCGAAATTGCGAGTCATTTAACTCATTGGAAAGGTCTTTGTTGTTCTCAATTTTTGATCTCCTTATTTTCTCTATAATAATTTTAAGCCTTTGTCGCATATAGAGAGAACAATAAAGAGAAAGAAGTCTTAAGGCAACAATCAACAAGGTTTACACAAAACCTTCTACACTTGAAGCTTATACCAAGCTTAGGTGGGTATACCCTTCTGTCAATACATTCCACAATTATGACATAACATTCATAGAGAACCAGTGCCAATCTTTGCCAACCCTATCACCTTACACATAATCGAACATAAAGAAAAGATTCATATTCATTTTAGTTATGATCTCCAAGAAAGATAGAAAACTCAACGAATGATATCAGTGCCTTATCCGGGAAACAAAGTCACCTAAAATTAGATAAAAATTCTAAATAGGATATTCATATACATTTCATCACTTCAGCTTCATCAACTTCATATATGCCTGACATATATAAGTTTTTTCTCTTTTTGTGTTAAACCCAGTTATCAAATTCGAGAAAAACTATTGATTTACTAATAGAAAGATTTCAAATATATTTAATCCTAAAACATCACTATAAAATTGCCTTGCAACTCACTCAATCACATAACCCTAGATTATCTAACTAAACTAGTAAATAAATTATACATACAAGAAGACAAAAGGAATTTAGGCTTGAAATGTTTTGATCTATATATTAATATTCTTCTTCAAAAATCATTACATAACTCAAGATGATTTCTGAAAAATAAAAAAAAAACTCCAAATATATTTTTCCAGAGTTTCTTTACAAATTCTTGTGATCATCTTTTCAATAGTCCTGGTATCCATTTATAATGATATGGATGCGACAAGCTTCGGACCTTCCTAGAAATAGTTTGTTATAACCATAATTCCCTCTTACAGGTGGTTACAATCATTTTCATTCCTAGCTTCCTGGGGATTGTTACAACGCTGCAACATCAATTGATTTTTCTTGAGCCTCCGCTTCTCGCACCATATATTTGTCTTTCCATTATTTAAACACGACATCATTAGGTCAAGAGTAATTAATAATTTTCTTCTTCAACTTATTTAATATTTTCCAAGTGTTCCTCAACTACTGAACTTCAGTTTCCAGAAAACCATAGTGTGACTTTATCTTTTCAATTTCCTCAATTGTTCTAATGAATAAAGATGTATCATCTGAATTGATGACATCATTTATTCGCTGAGATAAATAATGGCCTAACTCACCAAGCCATACTTCCTTATCCTTTAGCTTACTGGCACTAACAAAACCTCCAAGAAATAATTCAAACTTTTGGTCAACATATTCTTTTCTGTACAAGTTTGCTTTTCTTTGTGTACTAGATCTTTCCTCTACCAACCTGTACATGCCCTTTACCGACTCAAAAGTGGACTAAATAGTGGCATCAACATCAACACCTTCATGAAATGAACACATAAGTTCCAAATCCACTTCTCTAACCATCCATTTATTCAAAATTGGCTCCAGGGTATCCTTGTCCTCCTTTAATGCCATCAACATGCTCAAAACTCTCTTCATATATATATACACAATAGAAGCCCCCACTATGTCAGCAAACTTCAAAACCATGCCCCTAATCTTTTCCTTGTACTTACTTGCAAATATGGCTTGATCTTGCTTCAATTTTTCCATTTCATCTTGGATAGACTCAGTAGATTGGAAACCGAGTGTTATAGGTAACAAGGGAAACTCAATAATTGGACTAGTAGATGGAGGTTTATCTAGAGAAGAGGCAATCATCAAGGTAGAAGATTCACCTTTTTGATGTTGCCCTCCTATTTTATTCTTCAATTTGGCAATTGTACTATCCCTCTAAGATATTTCAACTTTAGCTTCATTGTAGGCTTTTAGGATTAACTCCAACTTAACCTCAAGATCAGCCTTTTCCTTGGCCTCTTTCTCAGCTATAGCCATATTGAATTTTGCTGATTCCAAAATCATGCTAGCAGCCTCCACTACCCATGTTTCCTTCACTCTATTCACAATCATGCCTCTGAGATAGCTAGACTCTGAGGTGTCCTTCCTCTTTTTTCTTTCCTCCCTCCTTAGTGACCACATGATTAAGGCCACATGATCATTGCTATAAGTCACTCCTTCTAGGGGATTTTTTTTCTTCCTTACTACCTCAAATATTTATGCGTCTACTATATCCCATTCAGGGAGAATCAAACTCCCGATTCTGCAATCATCTTCCTTCCATGCTCTAGGGTAATAGTTCCAGATTTTGTCAACATTTCTTGCTTTACATCTACCTCAACTGCAAATGTATCTTTGTGAGGGCATTCATTTTTTCTTTTCTCACATCTTGCCATGAACCGGTCTATATTATTTCTCCAAACAAATTGCAAAAAGGACCCTATTTTGATAAAACTATCATCTGCCAAAAACTCCTCATTGGCCTGCTTAATGACAGGGTCCAGTTCTTTACCTATGAACTCCTCTGTAGTCAAGTCCATTTGGGCACTTGCTGGTTCTTTAGGTATTGCTTCTTGCAACTACTCATAAGTGAGAGAAATTTCCCCAAGACTTCATAATTGCAATAGTTGCTCTAATACTACATGTTGATACCCTATATGAGTTGGGGATTGGGAGGGAGAATACAAGGGCTCATCTGTCTCCACTTATGCCCCTACTTTTTGCCTTTTAGAGGAATCTAGAATATCAACCACATCTTCTAATGCCCTTTTTCCTTTTGAAGTAGAAGGCTCCTCCCTTATTGGCATTACTACAATGTACTTTGACCTCTTCTGCACTGCATATTTACCTAGGGAGATTACCTTGGCATAGGAAGGGTTAGGTAAAACCAATTTGGCCTTTTCAAGGTTGGCTTTCATCATAGCCTCCTTCTTCTCCTTCAGGGTTTGCATTAAATCCTCAAAGTAATCTACCAAAAACTTAATATGTTCCTGAAAAGGGTGAAAACTACCCAGAGGATCATAACTGTTGTCAAAATTATGAATGAGATCCAAGGTTTTCTTAAATGCTAGCCACTTTTCCTTCCTAATTTCTTGCTCAACCAAATTGAATTCATTCCTTATTAAATCCTCAGGGAAGTGAAACTAGTGTTCTTTACCTCTACATATGGCTCTCATTTTAAACATACCATTAAAGAAATCCTCTGGATCAACAAACCTTGCCATTACAGTAGACAACCTATATGGCCGAAAGAAATTATCAAAATGTGTCCAACCACTCTTGATGATTACAAACTGATGTCCTACAGTAATAGCTGGGAAAATTGTTCCTTTCGCCCTATTTGTCAATTATGCTTCTTGCAAGCCTTCAATTTGCCTCAGGACCTCAGCAATTCCTATCTTCAATGGGACTTGATATGGGAGCAAATACAGAGTTCCTCTAAAACCAAATACTTTGAACATAGTAGAGACTAGGTATAAATATATATCACCCCAGTTGTGCACAATTTTGATGTCTTTAGCAAATTCCTTAGGCCTAAGGAATTCAAGGAGAGCTTTAGGAATGCTAGGGTTCTATGGGCACAAAAGAATTCTAAGCCTAGATGCAAAACATCTATCAAAATTTAAGTAACTTGTATCTTCTCTATCCCAAGACAAAATTGTGCTCCACAACTAAACGGGTATCTTCTCGCCATCCTTTTCCTTGATCAGGTCCATTTCATTGGCAAAACATTCAACACCTCTGAATAAAAAACATGTTCATGATGAGAGAATACCATCCCAAAGGTCTATCCACCTTAGTATTTTTTATCCCTATCAATCCCTCATGAATGGAATCAATGAGATAAGGTGCAAAATAAAAAGTTACTGCTAAAGATGGGTTCAAAATCTGGGCCATCATGAGCATATAGTGGGTTGGCATAGTAGTTTTTGCATCTTCCCCAAGAATTTGACATAAGGATCAATACATCCCTTTATCCCTCAAAGTAAATAGGTTTAATGAGAAAGGTTCCATGGTGCTAGGGCCTACAACTGTCACTCCTCCTATTTTGACAAAGAATTCTTTCAAGGGGCCATTTTTAAGGTGATCTCTCTGTGCCTCATAGACCTTTGCCAGTGTTTCAAAATTGATGGGCTCTAAATAATTTGATACCTTACTAAGTCTGAACACTCTCCTGAACTCATCATCATTTATTCAATTAGAAACCCACCATTTACATTATTCACGTTCTTGATATCAGGATCATAGTTATTTGCAATTTGGGGTAGCAAGTCCATGTCCATGAAAACCCCAAGGACTATGAGATTCTGAACATCTAGTTCCCATATACTATTCATTAGAGTAGGGGAATTTCTCTTGCTAAATCAAACTTTGAATAGTCCCAATCCTAATATTCCTATCTGGGTATCCCTCAACCAATTCCCTTTATCATATAAACCATCGCCAATTCTCAAGTGGGAAGCTTTAGGTACCAATTATTTAACTTCAGCTGATGCATTAGTGGACCTAGTTAATTGCTCTAAAAAATTGTCATAAATGGCCCTCTCCTGGTAATTAATCTTTCCCTTGAATTCTCTTCATGGTGCCATCTCAAAATTATAATTATTTTAATTAAATCTCAGACAGATTCTTTGAGAAATCAAACACCCAAGGATACCAATCAAACTGTAATTGTAATGAGAAAATTTGCTCTGTGCACTAGTTCCTCTGCAAGATTACCTCGAACTCATGCCAAAGCTTCAACTGATGTAATGAGTATTATAGCAACCGAGCATTGATTAGAAACAATTTAGCTATAGGCTTTGGAAATTAATTTATAATTGAATTCAAAAAACGGTTCCAATGGACCATAAAATGTCTCTAAGTGTTTTGCCTTTTTGCTATTTTGTGAAGATTAAACTTCATGCATCTTTGCATCTTGAAACAACGAGCATCATCAGATCATGCAAGACATGCACGTTCTTTACCCTACCTAAGTCATCGTCCTTTAAAAATGGGCCCCACCATCCTTTCATTGTTTCACGAAGAGTAAACTTCGTGCACCTTCACATTGTGAAACAACGCGCGACATCCGATCACCAACTAATTGATCGGCCTTTATCCTTCACTATGACTGCTTGTCTTTACAACCGACTGTAACCACCATCACTAATGGTTTTTTGCTTTTTTGTGAAGGGTAAACATCATGCACCTTCGCATTGTGAAACAACGCACGACGTCCAATCAACTTGAAGATACTTGGCTTTTAGCTTCTTTAGCTTTCAAAGTGGGCCCTCTATTCAAATCCACTCATCTGCAAACCTCCGGCAAATATCTCCATGTGGCTGTCACTTATTCACTCATGATATTTCCTAGTCTCCACATCTGAACCGCCACGTGTCTCACTGAACTATGAATTTCACCAACACTACCACTTTATCGAACAGACCAATCTGGAAATCCATTTGAAGCCACGTGTCCTATTGACAAATCACCTTCTGCTATAGTTGCACATCTAGCTATATTGCCACCTAATCCACCATGTAATAGCTACCTTCATTTTCACTATTTTGTGAAGGATAAAATTCATGCACCTTCGCATTGTGAAACAATGCGCAACGTCTGATCAACAACTAGGTGCTTGATCTTTAACTCGGGAGCCGCTTACCTGTTGAGCCCACCACCTTTTCATTGTTTCGCAAAAGATAACTCTTGTGCTACTTCGCATCGGAAAACAACGCCAACCACTAGATCATCAGGAAGCTGTGTGAGCTTTATAATGCCCGGTAGACAAATAAAAATGAAATAAAACTTAGGAAAAAGGGCATAAATCAAATAGAATGTTATATCCTGCCTAGGTAAAGACCTTAAAAGGGACCCCTTCTCTAATGATGGACCGACCCTTCCACTTAAGTGGAAAAAGGTAATGAGGAAATATGAACGTAGGGCTTACAAGACAAAAAAGGTGAATTTGCAAAACCCCTAAACCCTTAGAAAAATAACCCTCAGAGGGAGAATGAAATACTAAAACATTGCAGATTTTAGCGGATTTAAAGAAAAAAATCCCAACACTCAAAATACTGACAATAGTCTCCAAGAGTTGAAGGAAAAGTTCTAAAAGAACATGCCTATGACAACATTCTAAAAGAGAGACCAAAGTTTTTGTATTGAGATGTGTAATGTAGGGGGCAGTTTGAATCCTTGGGCTTGGCAATGGAGCAAGAAAATTTGACAGAAAATGCTTGCAATTAATACTCATCTTTAACCACTCCCATCATCGAAACTAAGTGCATAATTGAAATCTCCTAGATTCTGTCTCATTGCTTAGGTTAGGGTTAGCTTTTGAAATTTAGTTTAGAAAAATATTAATAATAGTTTTAATTGAATTATCTTTGGTATATTATTTCTTTTCATTCAGAAAACATGTTATAGCTATAAATATTATAAAATAAAAAATAATATATTCCAAATACATTAGAAAATTTTACAAATATTAAAAATTTAAATAATTTAAAAATTATTTTGCAATTAAAATGACGAGAAAATTTATTTAAATATTTTATTACAATATTAAAAATACCATTTTTTATAAATAATTTTTCATTCTATTATATTATTTATTGTAATTTAATAATAAAATATATTTAAATGTTATATTTAATCATATTATAAAAATTTTAAAATTTTTGAAATATTATTTTACAATAAAAATTGAATAGTATGTACTAAAATTAAATAATATGAACCATATTTTGAATGTAGTTAGGGTTAGGGTTCGAGTGAGGTTTAACTTAAAGTTATCATTAGAGTATGGTAAAAATAAGGTGCCCATTCTAAGATAGAACTTAGTTAGAGTTAGTATTAGGGCCCAATTAGGGTTAGACTTAGTGTTACATCAAAAATTAGTATAGAAAAGTATTACTAATAGTTTTCATTCTATTGTAACAAAATTTGACTATGGTATATTATTGTTTTAATTGAGAAAATATGTTGTATTTAAAAATATTATAAAATTAAAAAGAATTTAAAAAAAATAAATGATTTAAAAATTATTTTGTAATAAAAAATGATTAGAAAATGTATAAAATCATTTTATTACAATATGAAAATTACCATCTTTTATGGATTGAATTACTACCTTCAATATAATGTAAATAAATAGTAAATAAAATAATGAAAATTAAATGATATGCACCATCTTATGATTATAGTTAGGGTTAGGGTTAACATTAGCTTAATGTTAGGGTTAAGGGTTGGTTAAAATTAAAGTTTCAATTCTAAAATAAAATTTATTTCATGTTAATAATAGAGCTAAGTTAGGGTTAGAGTTAGTGTTAGGATTTAAGTATGATATTACCATTATATGATAAAGCTTGGAATTAGCATTCTAGTTGAATTAGGATTAGGGTTAGTATTAGGGTTCAGTTAGGATTGGACATGGTGTTCCTAAGATTTAAATTAAGGTTAGAGGTAGTGTTAGGGTTAGGATAAAATTAGTAGGAAGGACAAGGTTAGTATTATGGTATGTGTGTTATATTAGGGTTAGGATGTATAGAAGAATTAGTGACAACTAAGACCAAAGTAGGTAGTACAAAAATATAAGCTTCGAAAACATATATTTGAAACCTTTTGTTGGGGCCTAAATGCCATTAAAAAATTCCATTGGTTTGTCCATATTTTAGGTGGAGGCAAAGAGATGTGTTGGGCTCTATTTTAAATTTTGAATTTCAAATATTAAAAGTATCAAATTTGTGGTTGTGAAAATGAACAATGACTTTGAATTCCGTGATGGCCTTACTTTGCCTCTTCCATGCCATCATTTTTAGAGCTATCATAGAGGTCTTCTTGGTAGGGTTTTTTCAAAGACTAGCAATGCCCATCTATTTTAAAATGACACATATATCTAGCAATAGCTTTAGGGGTTAGATTTGATTTTCTAGGACTATACAAAAATTCTTTTATTGATATTTTTTATGAGAAGCATATCTCGATATGGACTTAACCACATTGCACCTCATTGAGATGCTCACACCTAACAATATAATACAATAAAGAAGTGAAATTAACTAAAAAAATATTATCATGATTATTAAATATGCTCAGATAAAGAGTTGTGTCCGCTACACAAATTAAACCATACATATATTTAGGGCAAGATGGGTGAATAGAGGAGATATATTTGTGTTAATAATAGGGCTAAGTTGGGATTTAAAGACATATTGTCTCTCTACTGATAATAGTTGGGATTAAAATCATATTTTCTCTCTAGAGACAATGCGTCTTTAGACCTCAACTATTGTCTCTTGAAAGGCAATATAATAAAATGTATTAAAAAAAAAAATTTAATTTTTAAAATAAATTGTGTGATTTTCAATCAAAATGTATTTACAAAATAAACAATTTCTTTTAAATATTTTTTTGTGTAGGTTTCAACCTTCAATGTTTCGAAATAGCAAGGGAAGATTCAATGTAATTATTTTCAATATTTAATTTCTTACAAAACATTGAACAAAATACCATAACAAAATTATTAACAATATATACAATAATAATTATATTAATTTTCAATGTTTTGTATATTACATAATGATGTGGTGTTTCTCCAGAGAATATTGGATATAATAAATAGGCAATGGTAGCAGAGTCTTCACAGCGAAAGGTTACCACAAGGTTAATCTTTACAGGAGAAGGTAGCGGTGTCTTCACAGAAACACATAGTTTCCTTATGGCCACAAGCCAAATCCTTCAATACTACTAACTCCATGAACAATGGACATGGGCATCCACATTTTTGACAAGTATAGATGAGCACAATAGAATCAAACTTCACATGACTAGATAGAGCCATTTTTAGCATCTTACAATCCATTTTTAGAAGCTTGCAATCTTGGAGGAGGCTTTGGCTCAGTATATAGTACATACACCTTACATGGCCCCATTTCACTTGGGCAAGGCAATGAAATTTTTTAACAGATCAATAAGACATGACCATCCTTAAAGACAGGGCCACTGTACATAGCCAACCGCTGAAGGCACTCCAAATTTATTGGCCATAAACCATAGCACACAGCCAACCGCTGAAGGCACTCCAAATTTACTGGCCATAAACCAGACATTTGGCCACCTAGTTTGAGAAATATCAGTTCTTTAAATTTGGGTGTCTTTTGGCTTGACCCTGATAAATTTATCTTGTTCCCCAAGGCCAGGCTTCTCATCAAGTTCATACACAGGTTCAGTATCGCCTCTGCTAAAATATCACATGTTTCATTAATATTAGTACTACACTTTACATTTCTACAAATGTACTGGTATATACAAATGGAAAGGCATACCTTATTGTCGCATAAAACATCGAGCTAGGATTGCATATTAGTTATTCTATTCGAGTCAGACATACTCAGACCTTTTGCTTGGAAAATATCAAGAACAATAACGTTGCCTTTTTCAGACGTCTTGAACAAAGCCGCCTCTTCCAGATGTGTGACCTCCTCAGCTCCAACAATATTTTCTGCTGCATGCATTTTGTGAGCACTATTTCTCAATGTTAAATGCTGGGAAGGCATCTTTCAATATTTGCTGCTGCATGCATTTTATCTTGCATTTGAACTCCTGAATAGTTGTAATTTGTGAGATCTAAGTCAGCAATAACAGCGGTGGCGAGGGTGGTCTTTCTTATGCCACCAAATCCATAAATAACTACAGCCAATGGAGACTTGTTTTTTGTTTCTATGTCTAGCAAATTCATTAATTGTTTCTTCTACTTTTGGATGCCAACTACTGATGAGCCCACAAGAGAATATTAAGCTAATAACAACACATGTAAATATAGTTGAAAATATTAAGCTAATTTATTGTTTGCAAGTACGCTGCTTATTTCCTGATGCAATAACCAGTCAATGATATATAATGTGCTTTCTTAAAAAAAATGATTTAGCATTATAAAGGCATGTTTTTTACACATTATTCCCCTGGCAAAAATTAATATCAAAAGCAATAGGCATTAGAGAAAATAATTAGATATTTCCAATTTTCTTACCTACTCTCAACAAAGTTATTTGTCGGCATCTCTTCAAATCTGCATACAGAGTAAAACAAATTTCAATACACAGACAAGAAAAATATTCCAAAGCCACAAGCACAGAAGTGCAAGCTAATTAGTTACTTTTAGTATAGAGTCTTTTTTGCAAAAAAATGAATAGGTAGAAAGCAGGACATCATGATATTAGATATGAAAGAACTAATTAAGGAACAAACGAATAAATTGAGTTAGTAACAAAATAAATGCTTACCCCATTTCTAGAAAGATTTCTCTGAATTGTTTTCGTACCTGACAAAAAACAACCCAGCACTCTAGTAAGAAAAAACCAAATTATTTAGAACAAGACGGTTACCTTAAGACTATGATTACCTAAACCACACCAAATCATGACCATTATATTCCTATTATGTCAAGGCTGGGAAAAGACATTACATACATCATTTTTCATTGATAAACCATAAAAGTAAAGATGATTTTTATTATTTATAAAAGAATAATATAATAATATTCCCAATTCAGATCACGAGCACAAGAATGGGACATGTATGCCTTCAAAGGGTGGAAGCAAAACAAAGAAGCCAAATTAAAATAATGAACCCAATATTAAACCGAGATGCTAAAAGTAATAGAATCCATGAGAAATTAACACAATCCACTTAACATGGGAAACATTATTACAACCCACTTAACAAAGGAAAAATAGCTGAAAAGATGTCCATAACTTCAAAAAAAATCCTGTTGAATTGGCAGTACTATTTTTCATAGTGAAGATAGTTGTTGATCTTCCTTCCCCATGTCCACTATGTACAATATTCCAGTTATGGGTGGGGGTTGTACGGTCACTAAATTTGTATGTCCTTGCTGCTAACACACTGAATAATTACCCTATGATAAACCTTTATTCCTTGACAATTGATGGTCATCATGCTGAAGACTCTTGATAACTCTTACACTACATGTTTATGAACTTCATGAATTTGATGAGTCCTTAAGAGAATTGTTAACATTGGCTAGAGCGAAATGGATGTCAGTTTAAATGGGCTGGTCTTGCATTTGAACTCCTGAATAGTTGTAATTTGTGAGATCTAAGTCAACAATAACAGCGGTGGCGAGGGTGGTCTTTCCTATGCCGCCAAATCCATAAATAACTACAGCCAATGGAGACTTGTTTTTTATTTCCATGTCTAGCAAATTCATTAATTGTTTCTTCTGCTTTTGGATGCCAACTGCTGATGAGCCCACAAGAGAATATTAAGCTAATAACAACACATGTAAATATAGTTGAAAATTTTGAAAAAAGACAAGGTTTGTATATATTTACCTGCATGATCTAGATAAGTAGACTTCCATGGAGAGAAAGCAATAGGCTGCTGATCTGTTGTATTTCTATTAGCGCTCGCAATGTAAGATCCTAATGAAGCTGATTTATTTTCAATTTTACAGTGCCCAAGCCTTCGTGGTTCACAAAACCCTTCAAAAACCTGCAGTACAGATCATTTCAGTTACAATAAGATAAATGATGATAAAAGTAATAAAATTCATACTAAATTCAGATATTTAATCATTGTAGATGTTTTACCAGAAAAGTGTTCTAGACTTTATTTGCAAAGCGCATATCATGGATCCTTCAACAATAAATATAATTGCCTAATTCAATATATTTTCTTCTTGTGGCATATCATACCTCATCCTTCTGATATACCCAACAAGCTTAAACATTTGTCTTAAGAGTTCAATGTATTCACTCCGATTTTTAGGGATCTCTTCAATCTAGTCTAGCAAGAAGGCTACAAGAGATAATCCTCCAACCATCCGGCATGCCTTCTCCATACTTTGCAATATTTGTGCTACAGCTTCTTTGTTACCTTCGTCTCCCTGTAAATACAACCACCTTTAACTCTGACTCCTCGTAAATAATTTCAACATACTAGTAACTAATCTTTTGCTCAAAATAAAATGAAAATTAGCAGTTACCATCTCCAGCTGAATATGCTTATTCACAAATTCAAGGAATTCAGACCCACTTTGGATAAAGGATGTCCATTCTAATTCTGAACTAGTGATTCCCTCTAACATCTTTTCTTGTTTTGACTGCATTCAAAAACAAAACAATGAGTAAAACATAAAAATAAATTAACAGTTCTTATGATTATTGTTGAAGCTAACTCCCATACTAACCCTGTTTAGAAGATCTTCGATGAGATGGATCAAATAGTCAACATCGCCGGTGTTGTTGATGGTTTGGAAAAGGCTGCTAGAGTTTTCCTTCGTGGGTACTATATAGTTAATACAATTCACTCGACAATATAAATCCATCTGGTGTCTTTACCATGACTAAATCCTGCATGGTATGCCTAAGGAAACGTAATTACAGAGATATCATATGGACTATGACAATTATGAATATAGAGCATGGATAGTAGCATGGAAAATGGCAATGTAAACTCAGTCCATAGCAAAGATTGAGATTCAAAAAGGTCAAAAGTTTAGGCCAAATCACAGTCATATAACTTAGAAAATACAATAAAGAATTGACATAGAGATTTACATTCACTGCCATAAAGATACAACAAGGGTTTTGTCTTACATTTAGGTGTAGCAGGCATCTATATCATCAAGTACAATAAATGACAAAGAGGTGACTGTCCCAACCTAGAGACCACAAGGTTCTTTACAGGAGAAGGTAGCAAGGTCTTCACAAAAAAAGCATAGTTGCCTTATCACCACAAGCCAAATCCTTTAGTACTAATAACTCCATGCATGGTGGATAGGGTCATCCATATTTTTGACAAAATTATAGTCTCAAAGTTAAGTCATTTGACAACAAAGTAGTCAATATTCATCATGAAGGTGACAAGGAAGAATGGAAATGCATTCATGGAAACAAAATAAGATAGTGATACAAAAGAGACTAAGATAGTATTAACAACAAACCTGAAACAAAAAAAACCAATTTGTTTTTGTAAATAATAACTCATAGTAAAGCACAAAAAAATATTGTTTATATAGTGATCATAATCAAGATTCAAGAGGAAGGGACCATTTGTAAGGACAGCAGAAACAGAAATCTGAATTCCTCAAATATAAATGATCATTGTTGTTAATAATAAGATACACAAGCAGATATATATTATAACAATATTACAAAATAACAAACTTGAATACTGCGAAAGGTATATACCAATGCATTCATTGCACCAGCTCTCTTGTGGTGTTGGAAACTAGGCCTCTTTTCAAGAGATACATAAACTAAGCAGTGTAGTTCATTTCCAACAATGTCAAGTGCCCCAATATGACCTAAGAATACCTGAAATGAAAAACAAAAATAAGAAATTGGTAACCTGTGGCCTTTGCAAAATGCTGACAAACATGATTAAAAAAAGAAAAGAAAATACATTCAAGAGTGCATGAATACTAACAATCAACATTCTCATCAGGTATTGACATAGCGTAATAATCCAGTACCTGAATCATCCCAGGATGGTCTTGAGGGTTGTTGCCTATCCATGGCATTCCATCTTGCATTGCATATCCATCATTAGATACATATAAATCTTGATACATAGCCATGGCATTCTATTTAAGGAACCATACCTTTTTAGAAGCTTAGAAATCTTGACAATTTCTCACAAAAAACTTACAACTAGAAAATATTTAAGGAACTGTCCTTTTTTAGAAGATTATAAATCTTGCTGATTCTTTTTATAAAATAGATGTAGCCAAAGATAATAAAACTGACCGAACATAATAGTAAGTCCTAAATTTGAGTTAGTCGTGAAGTAAAGTCTTTGTTGGTCCACGAAAAACTCAATTTAACAGTCAGATTAGAACTCTGAAGCACTTAAATATGACTTGAGGGAGATACCAAAAAAATACCAAACTTTATTCTCAACCATATTTGGGAATAATGTACTTTTCAATAGAAAATAGAAGTGAAATCAGAAATCTATTTGTAAAAGTGAATTCACAAGTATTCATTAAATAAATATGATGCTATATAAATTAGGTTTGTAATAGTAATGAATTCTGAACAATGATAGGAAGCCAATATGTCTTGTGTTCATTTCTTTCTATACATCCTCTTTATTTTTGTCCTCTTTCTACGATGCACTTTTTTGATTGTGGGTGTGGATTGTTCATCACATTGAACACCCTCCTCAATATTGTTGTCTCCCACTTGCTGAAATTCAAGGATGGTTTCCTCCCGAGTTTCAGGAATGACAGTCAAATCATTGTGTGCAACAAACAATTCATCATGATCCTCTAGCTCCTCTTCATGCTTACTACCTGATGAGTTTCATTGTTGGGCTTCCTATACATGACACAATTTAACTTATTTAAATAACTTAAAACCTCTACTTAAACTATTGCATGTCATATAATGTTATAAAGAACTTACCTCAGATTCATGACCACTCACTAATTTCTCCCCTCGATCTAGCATATGTTTTCGTAGGCCTTGGGAACCATGTAATAAAGCATATTTGAGGTCCTCCTCTGAAGATTCCTTTTGAAAATGGTGAACCTACATAAACAAACATAACCAAATTTATAAGGTATAATGAATCAAAAGATACAATTAACTCACAAGTTTGTCATGACTTTTTTTATGAAATATAAAATACAACAGATGATAATATTCACTCACCAAACCACCATGAATGTTATTGTACCCACCAGATCCTAATTTATGGGATCCAATACTTGACACCCTAGGTTGGGTTGCTTTTGTTGTATCTCGAAGGTGTCTTTTTGATTCTCCTCATGCAAATGACCTATAGTTTGGATTATTATTTATATTCCTCTTAAATTTAGCATCTTTCATAAGTTCTTCGCATGTCACTTGGTCTGTGATCCAAGTTGGACGTGGATATCTCAAGTCTTTTGTTAGCTTTGACCTTAAATTGTCTCATTTAGAGTGCATGTATTTCTATGCAATATCTACAATAATTTCCTTATTGAAACCTGGATTTCCAAATGTTGTTATGACATCTTTAAAGAGTTTGTCTTTCTTAGCATTGGATTGCTTCCTCCAATCTATTTGAATGGTAGTGCCAAATAATTGTTCAACATGATGAAAAATAAAGTGAAAGAATTTTAACCCCACTTCATCCTTCAAGACATTTCCTTCTGAGGTGAGCAAGATTGTAACTTCTTGTGTTCCTTTTGTAGTCACTGAGGATATTGTTGTAGTCCTCTGGGTTGAGGTAGATGCTCCTATAGGTCCATCAACTACTTTGTCATTTATTTCCTATATTTATAGTGAGATTGTGAAACTATCAGAAACCCAACCAAAATACGAAACTATTTCTAAGTAGCTAGTACTATGAAGATGATCCAAGATAGCCTTGGAGACATCATTGTTCAAGTTGTAGTAGTCAACAAGAATTAAGGTTAGACAGTAAAGAGAAAGACTGTTTGACAGTATCCATAGTTCTAATCACAGTGTTTAAAGAAAGGAAAACACAATTTAAAATCATTAATTGTAAAATTATGAAGATGAAAATAAATTAATTAATTTTACTTGTTCATCTGAGGTAGGCCCTGCACTCTCCAATAATGCCCTTTCCCATAACTGAATTTGTTCACTTATTTCTTGTCTGATTGGAATATTTTTAGGAGTATCTGGTAGGAGCCTTAGTCTTCTTGATTGGGAATCTATGAGAATCCTCAAGGAAACTTGTTCGGATGTTGGTGGGAGAGTTATGACTGAATCCACATTAGGAACATCGATGTTTGTTGGAGTAATCCTTGAGACATCCTATAAGGCACAAATACAATATTAGAATGGTATAATAGGTGGCAATAATGTAATCAAACCCACACAAACATATGATTGAATCTTACCTCTGGCATAATAGTAGATGTATTGGAGAGCACAGTTGGATCCTTCATGCCAACAAGATTCACACAAGATGGAGTTACATTCGAGATGGCCTGCATTCCACAAACACAAATTAATATAATATAATAGGGAAAATAAGATAATTTAGCATATAAAAGACAAATTTCAAGCTTACCTCATGGACCATCATAGTTATTTGTTGCCCCTGTCCATTTTTTAACATATCAATCAAAGCATTTAAGATTGAAGGATCCCCCATAGAAGAATCGGCCTTGCCCATGCCCACATTATTAAAAAGACACATAATGACATAAAAATAAGAAAATATTGATTAGAGAATGTATGCGTAGAGTACCCATGGTCATTAAAAAAAGTTTTGAATACTCTAAAAAATTTGAAAATACAGAAAAAGATTATAATATCACAAGGCATAAGGATTTATTCCAGACCAAATCTCAGTCAACAACAATATTAAGGGCAGATTAGTAGCCATCAAAATCACATAGCACCCTTACTTTGTATCTTTCTAAGAACCTCAAAGAATGGTGTTAGGAATGACACTTCAAGGACAGTATTCATAACAACAAGCGTCAAGATACTAAGCATTCATAATACTCTCTAATCAATCTTAAAATATGATTATATGGGATAGCTTAAGTCTTATATTTATTATCCAAGGATATTTGAATTGGATCCTAAATATAGCCTTTACTGTGAAGCTAGACATACTTGTATTTTTTGGTAGCAGCATTTCTCAGGGTGGTTAGTTTGATGATACCTTTGGCTTTGACCTATTTAGAAGTTAAATGGATGCTTGACAACAAAAGCCATGGTCATCTTTCCTTAAGCTATTTAAATGTCATTTCTTAATGATGGCTACCCTGTGTCAAACTCCCTAACATACATATGGCTACCCTATGTATGACTAATTTAGTTTGTAAAGTCTTACACAATTTCTTTTCTTTCAATTCTCATTCATCGCTTCTTTCTCATGAGGATCAGGATGTGCGACTCCAAACTATTTTTTCAATATTATTTCCTTTTATCTTTTAGGGGGCCGCTTCCTATGAAGAATATCCTAGGAAGATCTGTGCTCCACTACTGGCCTCCAACTAGATTTGGAAGCACTGTTTATGAAATTGGGACAACTGCATTGCCAGATGAGAGCGTAGCAATGACAATTGCACTACCAGATGGTAGAGTAGCAGTTAATTTTACTTGAAGTCTTTCTTAATCATATTTAACTGGGAAAAAGAATTAGTGGATGGTGTTGGACTTTAAATTTTTGATGAAAGAAAAAATTGCATGGTCTTCATGGTGTTGTTCAATAGAGACATTACTGTATGTGGTTGACTTCACTTGATGTGAAGGTATTTAGTTTAACCATTCCAGATGGATTCACAATATATGGTGGATGGCAATTTAGATTATTTTGTTAAGGAACCACCTTGAAATACCCCTCTATGAATATGAATATTTGGAAGTAAATCTTTACATGTTCTGTCACTTGCCAAATTTTGAATTTTGTAAACCTCATGTTGCTGAGCTTGAGGTTACCACAAATTTTTCTGGCTATTGTTTGGCCAAAACATGTCAAACAATATTCAAACAAATTTGATGGTGATTGATGCTGAAGAAGATGCTGTTTATTGGTTTAACTGATTGTTTTACTTATTTTAGGTGAAACATGATATTTCTGTGGCATGGTTATCCAGAATTCTTTCACCAAAACTATTTTATATCACATAGATTGCATTCTGATATTGGATTTGAGCAACATATTTTTCTTATTTTGACAAAGTTCAAGGGGAACTACGTTTCTGCTTCAATGATTAGATGCAAAGCTTTACTTGCATGTGACTTTTTCTTGCCATTCAAATTAAGCAATTGCATTTGAATAATCAAATCCAGAAGCAACTAAGATATTAGCATGAATTGTGGAAATCTTAATAGAAACAATAATTCGGTCACATCTTAGTTGCTTCTGGATTTGTTTTTGTGATTTTTTTGATGTAAAAAAATATAAAATCAAATTCAGAAGCAACTAAGATATTAACATGATTTGTGAAAATCTGATTATAGGAACAATAATTCTGTCACCAAAAACTAGTTACATTTGGATATTGGGTTTAAGCAATTTTGTAATGGAAACTTTTTCCTGATTTCAGGAATTATTAATGAGTAATGAGCCCTTTCGTTACTGGGCAACAAGACTGTAATATTTTTAAAAGAATTTTTAGTGGGTATCTACCTAATGTAAAAGAACTATTCATTAGTAGGAAATGAAATTGTCTATAACTAGTATATTTGTGCAAAACGAGACTCAAGGTCTAAGTCAATATGGAATGACTTCAAAAGGTGGACAATTCAAAGAATATAAGTTGAACAATACAAGACAAAGCTTCATGAGAGTTTGTGAGAAAGATCCAAGGTAAAACTAGGATGACTCATTGCTAAAGACTTCCTTAACACCGAGTTTGATAAACTAGATTCTGGTAACTTTGGTCTATGACAAGAATAGCTAGAAGCTCCCATAGACTCTATACCTTTGCATTGTGCACCTAGTACTGCAAACTTTTTGAATGCTTCATATGAATTCCTCCCTTTCTTTGCGTATTTTTCTAACTAAACAAAAACCCCTGTTTTCACTATTATTCGATCTGTTTATGGATTTCGAATAGCAAAATTAGCCATTACAAGTGGTAAGAATACTTTCCCTTCCAAGACTTTTGTAGTGTTCTAAAACCAGTTTATTGTATTTTGCATTTCCCAGCAACTTCTTAACTATTGTGTATCGTTGCACACTAGTGACCAGTGCATATTAGTTTATCTTTAAGTCTGCAGATTGATCGGCTAAATCACCACCTTTGTGATTTCATGATACTTGATCATGCCCAGTTGCCGTATACAAAGAATATTCATTAGCATTAACTAGTAAGTTCAAATTATTAATTTAAATTCATTTAATAAATAAATTTTAATTAATTATTTCATGATAATTATTATATTAAATGATAATTGTAATTATTTCATTCATGCGTCAAAAGAAGCAGCCTCCTAAGTAAACATCTTAGTACAATCATGCTCAGGTAGAAGAAGCTTTGTTAGGCCCAATATGGGAAGCTAATGTACTAAGAGGGGAGGGCTGAATCAGTACTCCAAAAAATTTCTTCAATAATAACCTTACTGTTATGCATAAATAGAATAGTGCAATAACATAAAATAAAGTTAAAACAAATAGTTAACAATCATACATGATTCACTCCATAACACATATATTTTGGTTATGCAGAAACTCTTGGTTAGAGAGAAAAACTGCGGTGGGGATGGCACCCACAACTTCACTATTGCAATAATAAAAATGCTTAGTTAGAGCTACATTTAGCTATTTCTGATAGCTTACCCTATTAGGCGTAACAAGATCTGTTAGATCTACCTTGCTAAAGGATTTCACAACATTTATTCTGAATGTTGCACCTAGTTAGAGGATTTACAATTTATAGACTTGGTTAGAGTCTTTTACCCTGTTAAAGGTTTCTCTTTCAACTTCACAATATTACAATAAAATCGTTACAAACATCTGCAACTTTACATCTAAAATGTTATAGCAGATTCTATGTGCTCAGGATAAGATTACCTTGCTTATAGCATACCTCGGTAACTCATATAGTAACTCGGTAAACCCTTCTGTTTACTTTGTTCTTTGAATGTTCTCTGAAAACCTTCTCAGTGACCTCTGTGTCTCTGTAATAGTCTTCCTTCATACATATATGTACACACCTTGCACTTAATTCATGTTGTATAAATAGATCTTTTAAAACGGTGATTCAATTCATTGCTTTGACCTTACAAACAAGATTCCTCGAATGAATAACTAAACAAAATATTTCATTGGTTGGATTGACCTTGTAATCATACACAATCTTCTAGTGCAATTTCCAATATAATAACAATTAGATGTGCCTCGATCTTGTAACACATTTTTATATGCATGTCCAGGTTCAATGTATCTGGTAACATGTTTCACTCGGTGAATATTAACTTGGTGTGTTAACTTTATTGCTTGGTAGTCTCAAAAAGATACTCGGTAGACAGCTTTGGTGTATACTGTGTTCTGTGACTGCTTTCTTCTATAACCGACTAGACTGTGTATACAAACTTCTTTATTTATACCGACTGCATGATTCGGTAGTGCTAACCGACTAGAATATATAGTATGAATTTGAATATAAAAACTAATGGCAACTTGATAAGTAGTAACAATCTCCCCTTTTGACATTAGTTGAGATGTTTGACAAAAACTACTTTCAAAGTCATAACTCAAAAATCTATATACTTTGCAAAATGACTACACTTTACAATATATACAATAGTCAGTGAAATAGTATATGCAAATATACTCCCCTTATCATTATTCTATATATTACTCGGATTTTGCATGCTCAATTTTGTTATGTGCTTGTGTGATCTACTAGCTCTGCATGCTCTGCACGATATACTCCCTTGTATGCAATACTCAAAACTGTATTGCCAAAACTGTATCACTCTCCAAATATAGTATATTACTCCCCTTATGTAGTATCCTTATGTAGTATTACTCCCCTTTTTTGACAAACATCAAAAACTTAATTTCCATCTGGGGATGGTAACTAAACAAAAATAGATTTATACTTGCTCTGGGCGTCTGCAAGTGCTTCTGAGAGTGTATCCTTTACACTTTCCATTAAACAATTTTGTGCTTGAATATCAACCAATAGTGATATTAAGCCATAAAGAGTGCTTCCCTCTTGTGTAGTAGATAGGCATGTAGCTAAGTTAATCTGCTCTTGAACTGATGAGAGATGAGGAAGGAATAATGTCTGGAGGGTCATTATATCCATCCTGATCTTATGCTCTTCATTTTTGAGTTCTAACTATTGAGCCATGAGCTGTTGAAGCTTGGTATAAATATTTTGAACTGAATTAGGCTCGGTGGTCAACTTAGTTGAGAGATTGGTGATCTCTTTCTCAATTGCATCAATTTTATTCTTGATATCTTTAATGAATAAGGAAAATGTACAAAGTTTCTGAAATAAATAAAGAATATGCTTGAGTTGAGGGGACAACTTAGCAATGAATTTGACAAGCTTTACTTTTCCTATAGTGAGAGCTTTGTGTACCTCTTCAATCATCTTTGCAGTAAGATCTTTATCTTTTAGCTTGCTCAAGTACTCAGATGCATCAACTCCAGATGGTTCTATTTGAGTAAGGAGTTCATCCAGTTGAATGTGGATGGCTGTATCAGTTGACACTATTGCTGAAGGTAGCATATCTATTAGCAGTGTCTTCACCTTTTATAGTACTTTATTCTTCTTTTGAATGGCCAATTGTTTTTCTAGTTTGGCCTTTGCTTTGCATAGTTCACTAAAATCAATAAGTGCTTGCCCTTTTAATTTTGAGATATCCACATTGGGCAACACTATCGGTTTAGTTAAATCAACTTTGAAACTATGCTTTCTCACCTTCTTCACTTTACCTTTGATCAATTGTACTAAGACAAGTGCTTGTGAGGCTTACTGACCCTCGGTAGGTTGCTCAGTAGATGCAACACTTTGGTCAGTTCCTATAGCCGTTGTGGTGTCCTTGGGTGTCCCGATACTAGGGGTCTCAGCTGTAACATTTTTCGTGCTTGACGGTGCTTGAGATGTCTAATCTTTAGTTGTATCTTCTGCTGCTTCAGACTTGTGACCTTTGGTGCCTTGTTTTGTATCCTTAGGAGCTTTGGTAGAGACAGGTGGATTGACCGGCAGATAAGGCTGAACTTGTTCTAAGATAGATTCACTAGATACAAGTTTTGCATAGGTAGTGCCTTCTATCATTTCCTGCTCCGGTGCTTTTGCATCCATGATATCTTCATCAATTTGAATAGTTGATGGTCGTGCCCACAAAAGGATATGAAAATCACAGTAAAACCTTTCCTGGGAATCGGGCATTCCAACAGGTGACCAATATCTCTCTTCTGTAGATGTTCATTTACTTGTCAAACCAGGGGACGTATACTTTAAATGGCACAGCAAAATATATGCACTAGCAACTTATTTTGGTCAAATCCTAGCAGAAATACATACTGAAAAGAAATCCTACCTACGCTACAGGAAGGTAATGCAAAGCTTTTTAACTCAACTATGATTTGATTACGACAGAAACCATAATAACTACAACTAAAACACAAACTATGAACTGGCCTTATGCTGCAGGAACAGACATAGTGATGGATTCCTTGTGCTGCAGGAGCAATGTAAAGCTGAGTTTGTATAAAAACTTTAAAGATGAAAACAAACTGAAGCTTAACAGGAAAGAACAACTAACTAACTAGCTACAGATACCTACTAAGTGGGCCCCCTTAGCAAGCATCTCCTGATTACGCAGATACGAAACTCGGAACTTCATTGAACTTTATTCATAAAAATAGAATGATATACATTGTTTTGTTGATATGGAAACTAACAACAAACTCTGCTTCTGGTTAAACAGATTCTGTCTTTCATTATCATTTTGATTCTTACATGACATCTACTATTCTTATTCTATCCTTCTCTCGCCTCTCTCTCGTGCAGGAGGAGAAGCTTTATTTAAAAACAGGGGAGCAACTAACTAACTAACTCCATTAAAGAAAGACGTGGAAGTAAAACATATCCTCGAATCAAGGAACAAACTTCATAAATGAGTTTATGCGTTCAACCCAATCCAGAGAGAATCTAGCACTCCACTCTTTGTCATTAAAATTCTTTCCCATGATTTCAGTCAAAGAGTCTTTGCCGGAGCTTCCTTGAAGTCGTGCAGGAAATGGACTTTACTGCAAGGCCGAGATTGGCTGTGCTTGACTCGATCATTTTTCAACAACCTGCGAAACAAAAGGTAACAGGAAACAGAAAAGGCGTATGGCACATACACGATATCCATTCATTAATCACACATTTTAGATTTACTTCATCATTCAAAAACTGTATACGATATACCAGTCATTTTAGGGAGTCAACGGGGCAATAAATGCAATCAAGTTAATCACAAAGAGCTACAGGAATATAAAAGTCTCTTGCTAGAGGATATCCCAAAAAGGTTTCACAAAGTCTTAAAATCCATGAAATAACAAAAGTAAAGGCATTTAAAAGTTTTATCAAAACATCTAAATTATGAGCATTTTTTAAGCTCATCACTGCCCCCTACTTAGCCCAATGCTGGTCCTCCAGCATTAACTTTCCTGGTGGTTTCTCTGAAGTCGGTGGCTGCTACATGACTCTGAAATGGATTTTTAAACTTGTAATAAAATCCCCTGAAATCCCGACATTTTTCATACCTTTGGTCTTCTAATTTATTGTTGAGTTTTGTAGCCTGGTGAGGATAAAGTGGCCACATTAGCACAAGGGGTCTGAATGTCAGTGGCAACCACAGTTCAAATCTTGTTTGAAGTCTCAATTGAATATATCTGCTGGTTCGTTTGAGAGCTGCTGTGAAATTTAAGGGACTATGCGGTTCTAACTTTCTTAACCCAACAGTTAACTTTTCCCATCTCTTCTCACTTCTGGAGAATGCCAATTTCCAAAATGAATATTGTTGTGCCTGGAATTTATCATATACTTGTTTTCTGATATCAAATATTTTCCCTCTTGTTGAAACATTATTAACACCATATGTCAAAGCAAACCAATCTTTCAACATTGCATAAGGGTTTGAACTGTGAGATCGTAATGGAACAGGCTCTGTTTTCTCAACTTCCTCATATGTTTCCCATTGCCTACCATAATTTGCCTCATTTGCTACCCATGACATAAATGCTCTCAAATGAATATCACCAATATATAGAAGAGGATTCCATTCTGTTTCAAATGGTAATAAAAAGCCATGCAAATAGAATTCACAGAGAGAATTTCTTAACCAGTTAGGGGTTGTCTGGTATGCTTCATAGAAGTCTTTGGCATTATGAATTATAGGATCTTGGTTTCTGGAAATTCTCATTAATTGGAACCATAAAAACTGTTCTTTAAGGCACAGAGCATAAACTCTGGGTGGGGGTCTACATTCCATAATCTGGCCAGTTACTTTCAACATTTTGTCTGTTTTTGCTTTCAGCTCATCAATTTCTTGCTTCTGACTTTCAATTTTCTTATTTAATTTCTTCTTTTCTATTTCTCATAGACTTTGCTGCATGACAGTCTGGGCTATGTATCAGAAAGTTAGAGTTTGCAATGTAACTATTTCCCAATTAGTTTTAACATATTCTTGAAACTCCATTAAAAATGTTTTCTTATACACAACAATGGCTTTGCAAATTTCAGGATGAGATACAACTTCACTAGGCACATTTGATTGTTCATCCTATTCTTCCTCTTGCTATAAGATAAATTCTTCTTATTCCTGTGGTGGAGAAGCCTGTGCTTCCTCTGAAAATTGCATAGCAGCAGTAGCCAAATCATCAAGATTTGGTAACCCTTGCTCATTATGCCCTGTTTCCTTTGTCTCAACTTGTTCCACTTCAGGAACGATTGAACTCTGGATAGCATTTTCGGACACATTCTGAGAAACATTAAATTCAGACTCAGCAGATTCTTCTGAAATTACAATCACCTCTGGTTGTGGTGAAGCAGGGGAGGTCTTAGATTGTTTCCTTGTGGAAACCCTTCTTGACACTGATGCGGCTGTAGGAGGTGTTCCGGTGGTTTTCCTCTTCTTTGTTTGCTTAGAGGGATTTTGCCCTACCAGAGGATGACGACGAACTAGAAATAGCAACAGGCGTTGCTGTAGGAGAAACAGCTATAGGGGAAGGTGCTGCAGGAGAAGGGCATTGAATTTTTCCGAGAACGAGGGTCAGATTCTGGGGACCCTTCTGCCTTTGCTTTTCCCTTCTCACTCCTAGTGGCAGACCTAGTTTGAATCCTAGCAGAGGATTCGGGTACGAAAGCTGCAGGACCAGGTGTTACAGGAGTAGATGACCCTTGCCCTGTTTTACTGGTAGATGGACTTTCTTTCTTCTTTTTCTGAAGCCGTGGGGTAAGTACCCTAGAAGGTTGTGGAATTTGCAAACTTTTTTGGGCAATAAATTGTTGCCAGGAGAGAGATGAGACATCCCTTAAAGAGCGCTCAATCAGTAATTTAATGAGGCCATGATGAGTGACAGAATTATCTTTTCCTTGTTGAGTTCCATGGGCATTGTGTTCTAAAAATTTTAACAAGAAATTCGGAACATTTATAGCTAACCCATGCCTCATATGGCTCAATAATTTGAAATGATGAGAATGCAAATAGGAAAAACGGCCTTCACAGGTCAAATACCTGATTATGTAAATAGCATACTCTGAATAAGGAGGAGGCAACGATACGCGCTTGCATCCCTACTTGGAGACTTCCAGAGGTCCATCAGTAGGCATTGAAAACTCAGCCCTTGCTGTTGCAGCGTCTGAAGAAAAGTTTTCTCCAACGGCTAGAAGCCCAGTTACTTCTGCAATTCTGTTTTCAGTTGCAACAACCGTTAGACCCCATACGGTGGCTTCCCCTTCAGAAAGGGTTCTCAAAAATTCTGCAGCAGCCTCCTCATTGAAATTATTTAAGCTCAAAAAATAATTTAACCATCCACAGAGGCTGAATGCATGGACTCTTTGCGGATTTTGCAATAATGTTTCATGAGCTGTAGGCTCATGTCGCACCAACTGACCACCCATGTTTGCAGTTTTCCTATAGCTGAACTCAATTCCTTGGTGAAGATTCAAATTCACTGCTTCCCTTCTATTCTGGTTTTTTTCTTTTTCGTGTCGTCACATTACTTTCTTTCTTTTCCAAAAATGAACTTTTTTGAACAAGCAGTCTTAATCATGATTATGCAATAAAGAAAGGCATGCGATCATAGTTGGAAAGTATCAGAAAAGTATTAAAGAAGATTATTTTGCAGTTATGGCAGCGGCGAAAAGACAGGTTTTAAAAGATGGTTTACCCCGCCCCCTACTTAAAATATGACATGTGTCCTCACATGTCGCAAAGAACAGGTAGAAGTTCAGGCAATAATGATCGGTACATGCATATCAGAAAATGAATAGAATGAAATAAATCAAATATGCGATAAGAAAAGATATGGCGTACCTTTGATAACTGCACGTACGTGTGAAGAAATATGACGGCATTTGAATGGATTTGCATGGATTGACAAGTGGGAAAGATATCTTAATTAAGTTTGATGTGGATGGATGACATGGATGGGTGAAATGGGTGGATGAAATGAACAAATGAAATGAATGGACGGAAGTGAAAGAAGTGAAATGGAGGCGATAAATGAGAATGGAGAAAAGGGGTTTCCTTTTTGTAAAAAGAAAACCTTTATAATGGGCATGCTTTTTGAAAATTACGGTGACGCTACAGGAGAAAGACAAAAGCCTTCAGCTACAGGAAGAGTAGTGGGAGGAACCTGAACGAACTGCTGCATGAATTCTTCCTTGGAGACTGGTTTGTGGTATAACCGGAGTTGGTGGCCATTCACTAGCAATTTGAAGCGGACTGGGTCTATTGTTACCAGCTGTACAGCTCCATTGTCGAACACATTTTCAACTTCATAGGGGCCAAGGCAACGTGTTGTGAGCATACCCTAGTTTTCTTGATATCTGGAATCATATAACAAAGCCCAATCTCCAGTAGAAAATTTTCTGGTTTTGATGTGCTGATCATGCCATTTTTCTCTTTGCTGTTGGATTGCTTCTGTATGCTGCAAGGCGGCTTTTCTCATTTCGTCCAAAGTATTTAGCTGCAGGAGACGGTCCTTTTGTGCTTCAGATATGTGTATATTGAGTTCAAGAGCTGTCCTCAAAGTTTTGTGTTCAAATTCTATGGGTAACATGGCTGTTTTCCCATAAAGAAGCTCAAAAGGTGTAAACCCAGTCGTTGTTTTCCATGTAGTTCTGTAAGCCCAAACTGTTTCAGGAAGTCTATTGCTCCAATATTTTCTAAGTATCTATACTGTCTTTGTGAGGATCGCCTCAATTTCTCTATTTGTTACCTCTGCCTGACAATTGGCTTGAGGGTGATAAGGGCTGGACTTCCTATGTTTGATTTTATATTCATTCATTAGTGTTGTGATCAGATTAGATGTAAACTGAGCTCCTTGATCTGTTACAAGCTCTTTGGGAACCCCAAATCTTGTGAAAATTTGTTCATACAGAAACTCAGCAACTTTGTTATCTTGAGCATGAGCTATAGCTGTTACGTCAACCCATTTTGTTACATAGTCCGTGCAAACTAGAATGTATGACTTTCCATTTGATGGTGGATGAATTGGTCCTACAAAATCCATCCCCCATTTATCAAAAGGGGTGACTATTATCTGTGGATGTAGTGGCATTTCATCGGACTTAGTTGGTCTTCCCATACGTTGGCATTTGTCACATTTTCTTTTATAGGCCACAACATCCTTATGTAATGTTGGCCAGTAGTACCCTGTTGTAAGAACTTTCATTGATGTTCTTTTTGCTGCAAAATGTCCTCCACATGGTTCATCATGGCAAGCATGCAATATGTCATAAGTTTCATCTTCTCTTACACATCTTCGCATTACCTGATCAGCTCTAGTATAAAACAAACTATTTGCAATCGAGGAAAAGTTAAAACTTTTCTCTATTAACAATTTTTTTTCTTTTGGAGAAAAGTAGTCTGGTATTCTGTTTGCTGCTAGATAGTTGGCAATGTCTGCATACCAAGGTATATGTGCAGCGATGGAAAACAAGTGTTCATCTGGGAACCTATCATCAATGATCTCATGTTCAACAGGAGTAGCTGATTGGAGTCTTGATAAAAAGTCAGCTACAACATTAGCTCTCCCTGGTTTGTCAATTATTGAAATGTCAAATTCTTGTAACAACAGGAGCCAATGTGCCAACCTACCAGAAATGACAGGTTTGTTCATCAGATATTTGATTGCTGCATGGTTAGTATGGACGAATATCTGATAACCTATGACATAATGTCTAAATTTATTCAAAGCATATACTACTACAAGCAACTCCTTTTCTGTGACTGTATAATTGAGCTCAGGACCTTGAAGGTTCTTGCTGATAAAGTAAATAGCATGTTCAACTGAATTTTCTTTTTGATTCAGAACTGCTCCTATGCCAAAGTCAGAAGCATCAACATGTATGTGAAAAGGAAAATTCCATTTTGGACCTTGAAGAACAGGGGCTTTAGTAAGCAAGTCCTTTAATTGTAGGAAGGATTTTTCACAGGCTTCTATCCACTCAAATTGGGAATCCTTTGTTAACAAAGCATAAAGTGGACTGGCAATTTTACTGAAGTCTTTTATAAACCTTCTATAATACCCTGCATGACCAAGAAAACTTCTGACATCTTTCTGTTTTGCAAGAGTTTGTAAATTCTGAATTACTTCAATTTTAGCAGGGTCAACCTGAATTCCATTTTTTGAAACATGATGACCTAGAACAATACCTTCTTCCATCATTAGAAAACACTTCTCACTATTTAGAGACAAATTTTTCTCTCTACATCTTTTCAATACTTTTTCTAAATTTACCAGTGCTTCTTCAAATGTGACTCCATAGGCAGTGAAATCATCCATGTAAATCTCTATACATTCATGAGATATATCAGCAAAGATACTAATTACTGCTCTTTGAAATGTTGTTGGCGCATTGCATAAGCCAAAAGGCAAGACCGAATAAGCAAATGTTCCCCATGGATAGGTAAAAGTGGTCTTATCTTGATCTTCAGGGGCTATTTTTATCTGATTGTATCCACTGTAACCATCCAAAAAGGAAAAATATCTTTTGCCAGACAGTGAGTCTAGTACTTGATCTACAAAAGGTAGTGGAAAGTGATCTTTTTTAGTAGCATTGTTCAATTCTTTGTAATCTACACATACTCCCCATTTTCCACCTTTCTTGGGAACAATGACTAAGGGAGAAACCCATTGACTGTCAGAGATTGGATAAATAAAGCCAGCATCAAGCAATTTTTGAAGTTCACTTTTAACTATTTCCCTAAGTGCTGGATTTACTCTTCTTTGAGGTTGTCTAATTGGTGAACAATCTTCTTTGATATATATCCTATGAGTACAAACTCGAGGATCTATTCCTTGCATGTCCCCATATTCCCATGCAAAAGCTTTATGCTGTTCTTGTAGCATTTTTAATAGATCAGCCTGTTGAGACTGTGTCAGCTTATTATTGATATTCAAACAATGACCTTGAGACAATTGTATCTGCTCCGTGAGATCACTCATTGAGTCTACAGGTAATGTTTGTATCTCTTATGGAAGCAAATTATGAAAAATCGCTGGAAGTTTAGGCAGTGAATTTTCAGAATCTGGTTGCTGCAGGAAATATTGTAAATTAGTATCATTTGGTTCAGATGAACCATCTTTATCAAAGTTGTTTTGTAGAATTTGAAACAATAAGGCATCTTCACTCTGAAGTTGTGAGAATGGGTCATTTTGAATCATCATTAATTGAGCCAAGGAATTGGTTTCTTTAATTTCCTCCCCCACATCTGGCCAAACAGGTTGGGACAAATTTGGTTGAGGCCTAGCAGGAGGATACAGAGCCAATTTCTTTGTGGACTGCCCATCAGAAATGGTCATATCTCCAGAACGACATCCTATAAAAGCATCGGCAGTTGCTAACCATGGTCTACCAAGAATAACTGGATACCCTCCTAAAGTTTCCTTAACTGATAATATTGTGAAATCAGCAGGGTACTCCCAAGATTCAAGAATGACAATTACATCTTCTACAATTCCATTAGGCTTAACTGTGGAACTGTCTGCAAGCTGCAGGACTGTGGGTGTAGACCTAATGTTTGAAATGTTCAGGGAGTCCATAGTATGTTTTGTCATGACATTAATGGCAGCACCTAAATCAATCAAAACATTTTTTACAACTTGGCCATTTACATTTATCTACACTACATGACTTCTAGGGTCAATATACTTTGGCATAACTACATTTCCCAACATTATATTAGCCAATTTTCCTAAGACATGAATTGTTTGAGGGTCCTTTTTCTTCTGTCCAGGCTTCTTTAAATAGGCTTCTTTAATAGCTTTTCCAAAAATAAGAATATCTTTAATAGCCTGAAATAAAAGAATTTGAATCTGCACATTTTTGAGCTGATCCATAATGTCAAAAGTGGGTTGTTCCATGGGTTTATTTGTAGTACTTTGCAACCTCTGAGGAAAAGGTGGGTTATCTTGATTTTGCAGAATAGGCTCCTTAGGAATGGTATCTGTTATTGGCATGTGCTCAGTAGGAACAACAGGTGTAGTAGGTTCTTCATGGGGAGGATCTGATATTTCAGTAATTCGAGGCGGTTTTGGAGCAGGTAAAGTAGTTCCAGACCTCAAATGGATGTCATTAATGTTTAAGGCATAATCTTGATATTGGTTGGCTTCGGCAAGATACGCAGGCTGCTAAGGTTTATTATTGGGATTGGGCATTGGCTGGGCAGGCATAGGCGTTTGTTTCGGAGGTGCAGGGTTTGTGGCAGTTACTGCAGGAGGTGGCATAATGGCTTGTGGTTGCGGTTGTGGAAGCTGCAGGAATCCAGAGGATTGGTTTTGCCATTGTTGAGGGCCTCACCATTGGGAATTTTGCTGCCAATTTCCTGAAGGTGGGGTCCATTGCCCCTGTGGCTGCTGCCATCCTCCTTGAGGGGGTTGCCATTGCTGGTTCTGATAATTAGGCCAATTTGGTTGAGGTGGGTTCCAGGATGGTGGTGGTCCATATGCATGTTGCCATTGATTATTATATCCAGAATAAAAATTACCAAAAGTTAAAGGATCTTGAGGCATACCTTGTCTTTGGGCCCATGGTCTCCTTTGTGCAACAAAGAACACGTGATCATCATCTCCTTCTACTGGCTTAAAGTCAGTAGGTAGTTGTTTAGCTTCCAAATTAGCCACCATCTTGAATCTGCAATCACGCTTCTTTTGTCTACAGTATGGACAAAACTCGGCCAAAACTACGTCAACCTCCTCATGTTTCTTTCGAGCTTGCATAGTGTCTAGTTGCGTAGCCATATTATTAATGATGTCCTGCTTGAAGTCAGATAGCAAATTTGTTATCTCTATTCGGGAAACTTCGCCAGAAGAAGACTTCCCTATTGTAGCATGATGACCTCTACCTTTCTTAACTATTGCTCGAGAGTAGTTAAGACATATTTTCTTTATATCATCCCAAGGCACCTGGGCTATATCACCTCCTCCTATTAGGTCCAGGGCATCTATACAAGCATCACTGATTCCCTTTAGAAATAGTAGTTTCTGAGAGTCCTCATTGAGAGTATGGTTTGAGTTCCTCTGTAGTGCAAACAAGAATCTGGAAATATAATCTTTCAGACTTTCATCCTCCTTCTGCTGAATTCAGAATATATCATCACCCTTGCTGGCGCTCTTACAATATTCTTTATATTTTTCAAGGAATTTTGTCTGCATGACCTCCCAACTATCAACTACACCTCTTCCCAAACTCATGAACCATCTGAGAGCTCCTTCCTTCAAGGTGGAAGGGAATAACTTCAATTTATGAGCGTCTATGTTGTAGTCATAACTGCGACAGAGGACATCAAATTCAAACAGAAAGGTTTCTGGGTCCTCTGTGACCAGGCCATAAAACTTTGGGAGCAAAGAAGAGGGAATGTTTTTAAGATTGTCAGTATCTCCCTGGGGAACAATAGGAAACTCAAATGTAGGAGGCGGATTATTGGGTTGATTATTTGTCATGTTTGGTTGCTGGAATAATAGAGCGAATGGATTTTCCTCAGGTTCGTTGTTAGCTGGGTCAAATGGTAGTTCAATAAACAAATTTTTAGGGATGAACCTTCCCAGTGCGTCTCTTCTTCTTCTATGCATGCAATATAATGAATAGTGGCTTGAAAAATCTAGGAAATTTTACTAACAAGCTAAACTAATGCCAAAAATGACTTCTGATAAACTCCTAGCTAGAAGCCATCCCCGGCAACGGTGCCAAAAATGATGGTCGCGCCCACAAAAGGATATGAAAATCATAGTAAAACCTTTCCTGGGAATTGGGCATTCCAACAGGTGACCAATATCTCTCTTCTGTAGACGTTCATTTACTTGTCAAACTAGGGGACGTATACTTTAAATGGCGCAGCAAAATATATGCACTAGGAACTTATTTTGGTCAAATCCTAGCGGAAATACATACTGAAAAGAAATCCTACCTACGCTATAGGAAGGTAATGCAAATCTTTTTAACTCAACTATGATTTGATTATGACAGAAACCATAATAACTACAACTAAAACACAAACTATGAACTGGCCTTATGCTGCAGGAACAGACATAGTGATGGATTCCTTGTGCTGCAGGAGCAATGTAAAGCTGAGTTTGTATAAAAACTTTAAAGATGAAAGCAAACTGAAGCTTAACAGGAAAGAACAACTAACTAACTAGCTATAGATACCTACTAAGTGGGCCCCCTTAGCAAGCATCTCCTGATTACGCAGATACGAAACTCAGAACTTCATTGAACTTTATTCATAAAAACAGAATGATATACATTGTTTTGTTGATATGGAAACTAACAACAAACTCTGCTTCTGGTTAAACAGATTCTGTCTTTCATTATCATTTTGATTCTTACATGACATCTACTATTCTTATTCTATCCTTCTCTCGCCTCTCTCTCACGCAGGAGGAGAAGCTTTATTTAAAACCAGGGGAGCAACTAACTAACTAACTCCATTAAAGAAAGACGTGGAAGTAAAACATATCCTCGAATCAAGGAACAAACTTCATAAATGAGTTTATGCATTCAACCCGATCCAGAGAGAATCTAGCACTCCACTCTTTGTCATTAAATTTTTTTTCCATGATTTCAGTCAAAGAGTCTTTACCGGAGCTTCCTCGAAGTCGTGCAGGAAATGGACTTTACTGCAAGGCCGAGATTGGCTGTGCTTGACTCGATCATTCTTCAACAACCTGCGAAATAAAAGGTAACAGGCAACAGAAAAGGTGTATGGCACATACACGATATCCATTCATTAATCACACATTTTAGATTTACTTCATCATTCAAAAACTGTATACGATATACCAGTCATTTTAGGGAGTCAACGGGGCAATAAATGCAATCAAGTTAATCACAAAGAGCTGCAGGAATATAAAAGTCTCTTGCTACAGGATATCCCAAAAAGGTTTCACAAAGTCTGAACATCCATGAAATAACAAAAGTAAAGGCATTTAAAAGTTTTATCAAAACATCCAAATTATGAGCATTTTTTAAGCTCATCAATAGTGTCAGCCGGGTCTTGCTTGGTAGCATCAGGACCTTTCTCGATGACATCAGGATCTTCCTTAGTGACATCAACAATTTCAACTTGAGATTGTTCACCAACATCTTTTTGTTTGAAGGTATCCTGCCATTTGGCTTTTGTCTCATTTTCTACATCAATGTATAGCCCATTCATCAATTTTAAGGCTCTCTATTTGACAAGAAATTTAGAATTGTATGTTGTCAAATGTTCTTTAATTTCTACTGCAAACATATCAGGAAATAGATGGACTAGACTTCTTTCTCTTATTTGTTTCTCTAAGTCCATTGCATATTTCCATCTGTTATCAATATGTAAGTACAATTCACTCGAAGGTGACTTTACTAGTTCTAATGGAGCTAGTCGAAACTTCAGAAGTGTGCAAATGAGAACTTCTTCAATTTGTTGCTTCTCATCATTATTCCTAGTCTCATACTTGACATATCTAAATCCTGCAAATCCACCATATTCTTTAAGATTGGCACAAAAGTTTTCAACACTATGAATATTTATCTTCTTTCTTTTTACAATCTAAAATTTGTTTGCATCATCGGATTCTGTATCACTAAACTCTTTTGCCAAAATGAGTCTCCGAGTAGATTTATTGTAGGTCTTGGTTACCTTGGGAATAGTAACACTCTTTTGTTTCTTACTCAGTGATGTAGTTGATGCTCTAGTGTTGGGTCTCTTTGTTGGTGGAGTCAGTAGGGCCTTTGTAATGTCCCATTTCTTTCTTTTCAGAACTTTACCCTTAGGCAACTCGGTACTTAATGTTATTTCTACCTCTTGAGCTTCTAATTCCTCTTCGGTAATGGCAACAGTGCCTTTGATAGGTGTAGAGGAGGATTTTTCTCCGAATTTCTCAGATAAAACCTTTATCATCTTTGTAGCCTTTCTTGTAGCCTTGGGTACTACAATGCTCATTTTTACTTTTTCTTTCACCTCTTCATAAGTTCCATATCTTAGATCAGTAGCATGCCTTGGCAATGAAAGATAGGCATCAATTTGCTATTGTGTAATATCATAGTCAATCTCATAACCCATTGGTGGTAAAGATTGAGTCCTAGGTTCTATAGCATTCACATAGTAGTAATTGGTGTCTACCTCAAAACATATATCATCCTTATATTTCTCCACTAGCTATGGTGGAATTCGATACCAATTGTGCATCTTCTCTTGAAATTTGCTGAAATAATCATCCATGATATCATTAAAATTATCTCCCAATTTCTTGATAAAGTCATTGATTTGATGGGTGATAGGTTGGTGTAGCTCCCAAACTACTTTATCGACTGAGGGAAAGAACTTCTCAAAGTAAGAAAACATGCATACAAGAAGTGAACCAAACTTCAGTGTGTTTGCCGAGTTGTTCTTCTTTGGCTTCCTTATTGTGTTTAGGTTCTCAAACAAGTTCTTCAGTAGCACTTCACATAAATCTACTTTCATTCCCTTTTCACTATTTTGTAGGCTAAGTCAACTACTGCACATGGTACACTGTTTTCCCTTGCTGATTGGAAGAAACAGTAACCAATTACTCTAATTGCAAACTTAAGTTCTGCATCAGTGACATTGTTTAATTTCAGTCCTCAGTAATCAGATTCTACTCCAATTAGACTGATTAACTCCTTTTGTGATATCATTTTTTGTGCTCATGCATGATCATAGATAGGATACCTGATGATCACATGAACGATTTCCTTAGTGATTTTGAATGGTTTCTCTTCAAGCCACATAAAATCATCATGAACTCTGCTTAAAACAAACTTAACCCACTGGGGTTTGAACACACGGGGATAGGCTAGGGCTTTAGTTAATCCCTTGATTTTGATATGCTCATACTTGCTATCCATTTTGCCATCGGTACATAGCTCATCATATGTGTCACTAATCTCAACATGACCAAGTTCTTCAACATGGCATTTTGTGAAGAATGTAACATCTTCGACTAACAAGACTCGATCAAGGATGAGTGAAAATGCAGTTTTGTCATCTGGTTCAGAGGTGACTTTAGGAGCCAAAGTGTATTTCAGAGATGGCTTCACCACATTCTTGACAACTACAAGATCTTGGATCTTAGGCACCATTGTAGATTTCAGGTAAAAACTTAGCAAAATATCCTTAGGGTTTGACGGTTTACAAACGACAGATGATTCACACTCGATAGATAATAGCAATTTGACAAGATCAGAAACTAGCTTAACAATGTGATGAGATTGATGTAAATACCTTGAAATTTGCTCTGAATGAAGTTTGATCGCCTTGACCTGCTCTGCTCTGCTCTCTTGAAAACTTGGTGAATGAGAATGACCGCAAAAATACCTTTAAGTACACAAAATACCTTATTGGGCTCCATGCGGGTTAGGTGAAAACATTAAATGCACTCGATTTACCTTTAACCTTTTTACTCCTTTTTGTTTGTTTTAACCAAGTAACCAAATTTCCTTCATTTACCGACTTGATAGGCTTCTTGTATACACCAACTTAATAGGCTTTCTGTAAAGCACTTTTGATAGAATTTCAAACTTACTAATGCATCTTAACTATGTAGATTTTGAATTCTGTACTTAATAGAATAGGAACTGTTATAATTTAACCTTTAGAGAATGCAGTCCCTTCATACCTTTGCTGATTAATTTGGAATAGGTGCACCTGACTCGGTAGGTAAGGTGCTTTCTTCATCTGACATGATTTCCTTCTTTTTCCAAATCATCTTGAATTTTTCTTTTATCTCTTCATTGTCTCCTCTAGGTTGATCTCTGCAATCTCCAGCTAAATGTCCAACTTTGTGACAATGAAAACATGCCATACCGGGATTTCTCCATGATCTTTGGTTGTTCATTCCAAATCTTATAAAATAGTTGGCACTAATATGTCCATATCTTCCACAACATTCGCACCATATCCTTGTATTGTAATCCCATGGTACTGCTGCATATTGTCGATAAGGATCTGTGTGAGTTCGGTAACCTCTAGTGTTTGCTAGGTGTGGACACCGCATATAGTTCTTTTGTTTAGACCAGCACTTCTCGGTACTATGTCCATATCTATTGCAGTTTCTACAAAACCCATTGATTTTTGCCTTCTGATAGTTGTTAACAGACTTCGTCCTACATTGATTAGATGTGTGACCATATTTATTGCAATTGTAACAATATCCATTGGACTTAGTGATATTCAGTTGCTTACCTTTTCTAATCTGGCATATGTTGGTAGTATGACCTTGATTTCCACAGTAGTAGCAAATAGGCTTCTTCTTTTTTATTTTATTCCTGTTTCAAGCTTGCTTTGATGATTCTCCTCTCTTGGTAGTATGAATTCCTTTCTCGGTTGATTCTTTTCCTTTGTAACGGAGTCCTGCATCTTTGTTGGGTCTTCTTGTATTCAGTTGCTCATCCAACATCTTTGATGCATCATAACTCTTCTTCAATGTTTCTTTGGATTTCTTCTCTGTTTCAAGTTCATCAGTCAACCTTGATACTTCAAGTTTTAATGCTTGATTTTCATCATTCTTTAGAATTGCTTCATGTTGTGCATAACCTAGTTGATCTATCATATTTTGTTGAATCCCAGTCAGCCTTATGATTTCATCATTCTTATCAGATACTAAGACTTCAAGTTGTTGTTTCTCTCTTTGTAGATCTCTTGCTTTATCCTCAACTGTCCTCAATGCATCTAGATTTTCAGTCATCTGTGTACTGAAATGTTCATGTTCTCTTTTCATTACTTTTAGTTGATCAGCCAATGCTTTGTTCTTTTCTTTCAATACTCCAATCATTTCTTCAGTCTCTTCAAATATACTATTCTCAGATGATGTCTCAATTTGTTCCACTAACTCTTGAGAATCTTGTAAGTCATCAGATAATCTTCTTCTTACTTTCAGAGATTTTTGCATTTGCCTTTGCATGTCTGCAATCACTTGATTTGCATGATCCAGCTCTTCTTGCAGATACATAATCCTCTGAGATTGTTTATAGCCTTCCATTGATAAGATCTTTCTCTTTAGGTAGTTAAACCCTTTTCCAAGATTCAAGCTCTGATACCAATTGTTAGGCTCAATATGGAAAGCTAATGTACTGAGAGGGGAGGGGTGAATCAATACTCCAAAACTTTTCTTCAATAATAACCTTACTATTAT
This sequence comes from Cryptomeria japonica, assembly GCF_030272615.1. Taxonomy (NCBI): domain Eukaryota; kingdom Viridiplantae; phylum Streptophyta; class Pinopsida; order Cupressales; family Cupressaceae; genus Cryptomeria; species Cryptomeria japonica. The sequence goes on from NC_081415.1 coordinate 556,316,104, forward strand.
GCATAAACAGAATAGTGCAGTAACATAAAATAAAGTTAAAACAAATAGATAACAATCATACATGATTCACTCCATAACACATATATTTTGGTTACACAGAAACTCTTGGTTAGAGAGAAAAACTATGGTGGGGATGGCATGCACAACTTCACTACTCCAATAATAAAGATGCTCGGTTAGAGCTACATTTAGCTATTTCTGATAGCTTACCCTATTAGGAGTAACAAGATCTGTTAGATCTACCTTGCTAAAGGATTTCACAACATTTATTCTGAATGTTGCACCTGGTTAGAGGCTTTACAATTTATAGACTTGGTTAGAGTCTTTAACCCTGGTAAAGGTTTCTCTTTCAACTTCATAATATTACAATAAAATCATTACAAACATCTGCAACTTTACATCTAAAATGTTATAGTAGATTCTATGTGCTTAGGATAAGATTACATTGCTTGTAGCATACCTCGGTAACTCATATAGTAACTCGATAAACCCTTCTGTTTACTCTGTTATTCGACTATTCATTGAAAACCTTCTCGGTGACCTCTGTGTCTCTGTAATAGTCTTCCTTCATACATATATGCACACACCTTGCACTTAATTCATTCTGTATAAATAGATCTCTTAAAATGGTGATCCAATTCATTGCTTTGATCTTACAAACAAGATTCCTTGAATGAATAACTAAACAAAATATTTCATTGGTTGGATTGACCTTGTAATCATACATAATCTTCTAGTGCAATTTCCAATGTAATAATGGTTAGATGTGCCTCGATCTTGCAACACATTTTCATATGCATGTCCAAGTTCAATGTATCTGGTAACATGTTTCACTCAGTCAATATTAGCTCGGTGTGTTAACTTTACTGCTCGGTAGTCTCAAAAAGATACTCGGTAGACAGCTTCGGTGTATACTATGTTCTGTGACTGCTTTCTTCTGTAACCGACTAGACTATGCATACCGAATTCTTTCTTTATACTGACTTCTTTGTTTATACCGACTAGAATATATAGTATGACTTTGAATATAAAAACTAATGACAACTTGATAAGTAGTAACAAGCTTATCACAAAGTATGCCTTGTAGTAGCCCTTAATGAACAAAGAGATCAGTGAAGACACATATTGAAATAGTAACACCCATAGACTCAATCACACACAATCATGATGAAGGAGAAAAAGCAACAATCTTTGACCACAAATGTATTTTTGAAAGTGTATAGTATGCATATCAAAAAACAAGACAACCATTACGAATACTTGTATTTCAATCTTCATTCTGTTTTAGAATTATGACAGTATAGCAGAATGTACTTAATGAGAACATTATGTAACAAGTCCCAATGAAAAACACAATATTTTGTCTTCAACAGTCACAGAACCAAAGGAATGTCTTAGAGAAGTGATCCCTCATCAATAAAGAATTGTGTGTGAAACCAAAAGATACATTCACTGTCAAAGATAACAACATTCATAATAGTTAGAGACAATTAGCACATGATTAAAAAATTGCAGTCATAAGAACCAGTCACTGCCATGAATAGTCCCAACAGAGACGTTGATTGTAAAATATTAATTAAATTATATTAAATCCTTACAACCTTTTTAAAGTGATCATGGTGATCAAATAATGTCATCCTCACATGAAATTTTCTCATCTAATGGCATAAATACCCCATCATTAATGGGTCCTAAATCTACAAATAAATTAATACTAGCATTTTCATGATCTTCATCAACTTCAACTACAGGCAAATGAAAATCAATAAATTGATCAACTTCATGGACTTGATGCCCATTTGGTTGCTCATGTCCTTCGAACACTTCAATAATCTCATCATGATCTTCAACCTGGTCATATGCATCATTGGCAATAAAATTTTCATCATCTCCATCTATGCTATTTTCATCATCAGGTGGGACTTTTGCATCTTCATTGTCTTCAACATATGTTACTCTTCGTCCTCTTGGATCATAATCAATCACAAATGACCAACCAGGTTGTTCTAAATTTGGAATGAGAAAAATCTGGTCACATTGATTTGGAAACACATAAGGTTCATATGTGGCTTCAAACCTAGATGTATTTATCATATGGAATCCATTGTTGTGCAAAAAGATAGTTTTTTCTTCACCCACTTTGATAAGCTTGTACCATTCAACATTAAAAATAACTCTTTTAAAATACATAAATCAGGCTCTATAATATCCTCCAACACTCCATAATAGCGAAGTGTGCTTGTGATCGGGTGTCTATCATTTGCATGTGAATGACTCTCCACCTCAAATGATGTTGAAACTCCACAATCATAAGTTTGTCTCTATTCATCAACCTTTTTGATGCAAAAGTGATGACCAAAATTCCACATTCCTTTGTAATATGTTACCTAAATTCATATAAATATTAGCTAAATAGATTCGAGAATATAAAAATTAAAAGACAATTTATTAAATATCTCCAATATGTTACTATATATGTATCACCTCCCCATTTACAGATCCTTTCATGAAATTCAGTTGTTGTTGTGTCACTCTATTCCTCCCTATTGTTGCCTCATGTTCAATATTGGTCTGTAGCCAATTCCATGAGCATCTCTCTGGCCATTTTTTTTATGGGTTGCGGGCAATCCTTGAGCAGTGTTTTGACCATGTATATTATATATATTGGCCCATGCCTTTTCATCCTCTGGCCATTTTTTTTGTTCAGCGTACTTCTCCTTCCATTCGAACATAAAGTTAGAATTGTATGCAACATACAAATGTAATGCTTCCCACTTCTTAGCATCTACAATGACAAATATAATTGTTCAATGAGTTAATAATTATTTAAAAGCATGTATTATAAAATTTAAGATAAAAACAACTACTTCCAACATTTTTGTATACCTTTTATCCTCTTTGAAGTCCCTTGACCCTCTAATTTTTCTCCTTCAAATGATTGAGGTTGGTTATAATTCCATAATCAAGGAGCTTCAAGATGAAATTGAGGTAAGTACTCACTCAAATAAACCATCGCTTGGAAAACCATGTACCCCTCAACCATGGACCCTTCTGGTCGAGCCTTTTTCCTAACAAATTGTTTTAAAACCTTCACATATCTCTCCACAAGCCACATTGTTCAAATATGAATAGGACCACACTATTCAATCTCTTCTACTAGGTGTACAAGGTAGTGCTCTTGAGAATTTAAAAAGCTTGGAGGGAAGCACATTTGAATATCACACATCAAAAGTGAAATATTCATTTCTCAATACTTCAAGTCATCTGGATGTATCTCTTTAGATGAGACCCACCTACAAGTATCAACATGTATTACAATAAAGACTTATGATTACTTTAAAACTGTAAGTCATGAAAGAGTAGGAATGATTGATTCAAAATACCTCAAATATTTGGATAGTTTATAAATAGTTAACCTAACATCACGATCAAAAGTGCTTGGTATTGCTGCAGGCAACAAATACTGCATGACCATTAACAAATAACAATGTTAAAAATATACATGAATTGATATTATCACTAGGATATATAAATTTATAATTATGTTTCCAACAAATCAAATGTACTACAAAATTACCTTTATCCAATTGTGCTAATCATGTGTTTTTAGGCCCGAAAACTATGATCCATCTCTCATGAATAAGTTTTTTAATGTTGCACCAAAGCCAGAAGGAAATCTTATGCTTTTAATTGTATCAATGATGTTTTCTTTCAACTTTGATGTAAAAGTCCATGAAGCATGATTATATGAGTTGTTTTCATGCAACCACATGTTCGACATGACATTGGCAAGTTGGAGGTCCTTTCGTAACTTTATTTGTGCTTCAAGGTTGGTTCCATTTAGATGTTTCCACAAGCACTCTGCCACATTTTTCCCAATGTGCATAGTATCAAATAGGTGGGCTATTGGCAAGTTCTTATAATAGTCTAATTTGCAGAAAATAGTCTTTTCATTTATGGTGGAAAGCCCGTCCCTTCTTTTCTATCATATAGTGCTTTCCACCTAGCAGGGTTCATCCTTCTTGGCTTCCTCATTTCCACTTCCTTTCCATTGAAGTTATTTTTCTCATGCACTCGATAGCGATGATTTTGTGGTAAGAATTGTCTATACTCATCATATACAGTTTTATTGAGATCCTTTCACTACCTATACAACATTTTTGGCCCACATGATGGACAACAATGTTTCCCCTTTGTTTGTAGCCCTGAAATAAGAATGGAAACCACATTTACTAAATTGTACAATGGACACAATAATTACAAATATAATTTATAATATATTACCATAGCAAATAGAGAGCCCCGAGGCATCATGAATTGTCCAAATAAACATAGCATGAAAGAGGAAGTTTCTATCATCGATAGGTCTTGATACATCAAGCATATTTACACCATCCCATAATTCATGAAGCTCATCAATGAGGGGCTCCATGTATACATCCATATCCTTTATGTGATACTTCCCTAAGTAAACAAATTTTTTTTTATCAAGGTTTTAATTGAATTAAACTATTTTAATATAATCTTCAAGAAATCACTGCATTCATATATTCTTGTACTTGGTATGATAAGAGTTAACATTGCATGCTCCTTTTTCATTTCCATCTAGTGGGGAAGATTGTTGTTAATAATTAAAATAGGCCAAACAAAATATGTTGTTCTAAGATCTCAAAAAGGATTTACACCATCCATTGCCAGAGAAATTCTTGCATTCCTTGGCTCATTTCTAAAATGTGGCCATTTTTCCTCAATCTCTTTCTAATGTTTGCTATCCGCAGCCATACGCATGACACCATCTTGGCTCCTCCCATGTGCATGATAATCCATATATTTTGCCAACTCCTTGCATTTGAACATCCTCTCGAACCTTGGCTTTAGTGGAATATGTTGTAGTACTTTATAAGGAACCTTCTTGGATACTTGATCTTGATGATATCTACTTGTCTAACACACTAGGCAATGCTGCAAATTTGCATTCCTTCCATAGTACAATATATGGTCATTTGGACATGCATCATATGTATTGTACTCCATTCCAATATCTTTCATTACTGAAAATACTTCTCTATGTGAATGAGGCAACTTATTGTCCTTTGAAGGTATTTGGTTTTCCAAAAGCCTACATGATGCAACAAATGATTTTAATAAGATAAGTATACACATTATTAAAAAAATTAAGACATCGAGAGCATTAATCTATACGAATATCGAGTCCTACCTTAATATATTAGTAAAGCATGTATTTGTCAATCCATGTGTAACCTTCAAATTCAACAACAACATAAGTGTTGCCAATATAGAAGTATCTGTATTTGAGAAAATAGGCATCCTAGCCAACTGAGCTAGGGGGAATCAATAACTTCTTCAAAAGATGTGTAGAAGTCTTTGATGAATTCATCAACACTAGCCTAATTTATCTATGAAGTGGCTTCATCCATAAATGTGTCTTGTTCTTCATCTTGAGAGTGGCTATCATCGGTGAGATCCATTGGTTCTTCAGGAATATTGTGAACTGGAAGCAGCTTTTTATCAAAAAACCAATTGAAATGATCAATAATAATGTATTGAATAATGTGAACCTTTATTTATTATAAGAATAATAATTTGTTAATTATAGTGTACCTCTTCTATATAAACCCCATAGTTCAATCTATGGATACCAACAAGTCGCCACTTCTTTAGTTTCCTATTTTGGCACCTATTGCAAGTGCAATATATCATTTCGTTGAAGTATTCATTTTTCCCTGGAGTAGGTCATGCTTCTCGCTCATCTGAATATTCAAATGATGATGATGTGTTATTTCTCTGAATGCACCATGTACTATCAACAATAAGAGTACAACTTATAACTCGAGTATTATTTCTTTTTGAAGAGAACATGAATCTTAGGTGCAAGATATGTTATAGCTTAAGAAATTCAAAACTTCAAAAACATGGCTTTAAGGTGAGATACAAAAAACTAGAAATAACCTCTCTTAGCTTGGGTAGTGAGACTCTAAAGTAGACCTCGGTGTATCGATTCTTATATTGTTAAACATAAATAATAGCATGTCAATAGTCAAAAGCCAATACTCATGAAATTGGGTAAGGAACAATCTACATTAATAGTATCAGGGCACACTTGGAGCAAGAGGATAGGGGTCCTATGCTCTCTAGATGAAATCTGATCTAAAAAAGAATGTCTACCAAGTATCATGTGAAACATGAAAAACCATATCTATATATATATATACAACTGCACACACACATTTATGAAGTTGTTAAGATCCTATTACCAAAGCCTTTTGTTATCTATACAATGGAAATAAGGATGCTTTCGCTTGAACAACATTTGATATAGAATAATGAAGGCATGATACAAACTAGCCTATCAAACTATAATAAGAATGTATTCCTACCGCCTATCTAAGAAGGCTCAAAACTTGTTGAACCCATTACTATCTCTACTTAGAAATTATTCGGTGACAAAATCATTATTGAATAAAAAATTTACCCTTCTTTCTAAAGATCTTTGCGTGTTAAGATAAGGTGTTATAATAGGTAGCTTGAGACTGACACATAAGGATGTAGATTTAGGTAATAATAAATGACTTGATAACAAGGAAAATATTCCCTTTTTTGAAAATTATATACCCGATTTCATATCTCATGGTTTATTTAATGATTAGTATCACAAGTTATTTAATTTCATTGCAACAAAAACTAAATTGTTATGTACAAGAATGAATCAAAAAATAAGATTGAAGAGGACTAACACCATGAAAACCAACAAGCTTAATCAATTGTGTGATTGCTAACTATCATTTCCTAGCAATTTCTCAAGTTAATATTGGTTAGAGAACTCTAGTCAATCATGTTCGCCATTTAGATCATTGTTGATAAACTATTGTATGGAATCTCCATCATAGTTTACACTTTTGGGTCTCAGAGCAGTAAAGCTGTCAAGGTTTTCAGAATAACCAAAAAATCACATAAATGAGTTAATGACAGTTATCACAAGGCCCTTAAGTTGTCAAAACACAACAAAGAGCAAGATCTCTATAACAGTGTGCATGGTATAAGAAACATAGTCTCATCTCAAAAGATACAATCTTTCCAACATAAAAATGATATGAAATATTATTCTATGTACTACCTAATTAATCGTAGATTAGTATTTCATTTCATTAAAATGATGCTGCAAGTTAAAAAAATAACATAAATACCTGGTCAGCCATTTCATATAAACACCAAAAAATAGCCTAGTAGAATTGTTGAGGTAGAATAACCTAAAACACGTGGATTTAAATTTAATTAGAGAATGAGTAGCAAAATATAGAGAAAATATAGAGAACGTGTAAATTATTCCAAAATAAAACATTTAGTTATTAGAGAATATGATATATATTTTCTTACACATTAGAGGTAGCTACAAAGTTAGCATTTTAAAAGAGCTAATGTCATACTCCATAGACAAACACATTTTGGAAATTATATATTCATGCCAAACGAGCTTTGAGAATGCATGGGTGTACCGTGAACCGTTTGTGCAACATATGTTGTCGGTGTTGCTAGTAACTCTGTTGGGGAAATTTGTATATTTGTTCCTGGTGTTGAAATAAATGAGCAAAATCCTCAAACATAATTACATAGATAAGGAGAAGGGAAAAGGCTAAAGTCATGCAAAGAAAAAGAAAGAGAATCCATGCATTGTGATGGAATAAAGAAAACAAGAAATGCAGTAAATATCAATGATGACAGCGAAGATCATTCATGACACGGATCACAGGGGTATTCAATGATTGTAAGGAAGTCAAAAGCATAATAACAATAGTGGGGTTCCAGACTTGTGAAAAGACACAATAGTCACAGTGGAACAACCTTTCAAAAGCTTTTCAAAGAGTCTTATGACATTGAAGGTTTTGACAAACAATGACAAGAAGACCTAACACAGTCAAGATACTATGAAAGGCTTTCATAGAGGAGTCTATTTTCAATCACACTATCAAGACAACCATCATGATAGGTGATTATTATCACGAAGGTATAGCATATGCTTATGAAAAGAATAGTTAATGATTATCAATCAGAGAGTTTGTGTTACAATAAAATCCAGTGCTCATGAATAAAATCATAGCAGTCAAGGCATATGAAACAAATGATCCAAATCAAGATAGCAGCATGAATCGAGGGAGATGTCGTAGACCTACAATAGAAGCAAAATCTGAGACTAAAGTCACAAAAGATAACAAAGGAGCAGCTAACCCAAGGAGGGCTTCAAAATAATAGGTTGCAATCCTAGAGAAGATTATAGAACACTAAGACCATAAAGATCTCGGACCATAAAGGGATTTCTTGTAGTGACAGAAAATTAAAGTTTCAAAATCATGGCATCAAGTATAGAAACAATACCAAAATAGTTAGAACAAATTTAGGACAGCGAGATGAAGGAGAATACAGTCAACAAGTAGAGCATCTATCTGAAAAGAGCAGTCAATGTCTTAGTCACAATCATTTAGCAGTCCAAGAATTCAATTTGCGGTTAAGGCAGTAAGAGTTTTCTGGAAAATATGAAATACAAAGAAAGAATCATCAACAAAACTACAGTCTTCATGGTAGAATATCAGTCCAGAACACAATGAAAGGAAGACAGTGAAATATAGTCATCATGAGCACATTAGGTAACCAAAGACCTAAAAGTGTAGTCTATAAATATTTCACAACAGTGATCCTAAGAAGCCAAGATACAGGGCACAAAAGGTTTTTATCAGTTAATACCTTACTTTAAGGTATAAAGCTACAAAAGTTTTGAAAACTCTAAGAACAGTGATTCCAGAGAATATAGTATGAACAAGGTAATAGCAACATTCCAACATTCCATTGAACATTTTCATTCACACCATGAAGGTATAAATGCCTGTTCAATTATCATGAGTAATAAAAATCACAAGGGAAAATGGAGGTTGTATTGATAATCAAAAGCATGATACAACAATTATACATTAATATAGGTGAAGAGCTTAAGGATTTGCAGTCATAACACTATCAAGAAAAAGGTTGAATAAATATCTTCTACTGTCAAAGGTTAGCATACAACACACAGTACAAGGACAACCTAAAGTCAAAGTTGCAACTCTATCATAACACTTATGATCAAGGTTTAATATAGGTCCATCTACAAAGATAGTACCAAATATGAGATCACATGATTAAGAGCATAGTCATGGTGACTGTTAAAGAGCATACAAAAGACTGGTTACTTACAGGGAGTTTCAAAGCCATACAAATAAGTGACCTTCACAACACAAATAGTAGCATGGGTACAATAGAAGCTCACAGCCTCAAACCATCCTTCAAATCAGCCATCAAACATTCAACTCATAGTCATGCTAACTAGGGATCTAGAAGTATTAGTCATTAGGCCAAATGGAGGACCACAACCTCAAACCATAGCATGAGTAATACATGAAGACAAGGTTCTTTGATTGATGAACAATGAAGAAATAAAACAATAGTCCAAGCACCCAAGTTAAATACCATAGAATAATTTAATATTGGATAGGGGCTCATCATTTTTTGTATATAAGATCCCTCCACAAAGAACAACAGTCTCACAGAGATATTGCAGTCAGGAAGGTAATCAAAAGTGAGCATGGATCAGTCATGACTGGGTGTGTTGCAGTGTTTAAAGAGTTTGTATTGATAAACAAAGCCATTTACTGTCAAAGAAGATCATTGTTGGATACTTCCAAAAGAAATACTATTCTACTGTCAAAGAAGATCACTGTTGGATCTTTTCATGGATTATACACAGAGTTTTTATAGTGATGAGAAGAAACTTCCAAAAGAAATACACAGAAGTAGAATTTACCACAAAATTTTAAAAATGATTTATTTCAGGCTTGATGGAGTTCAAGAGTGTAGGTGAGCCACACGTTTTTTTCCTTACTATTCTGTGTATGAATAATGGCGAGAAACAGAATAAAATTGAGAAAGGTTTTGGAGAAATCATAAAAGAAGGCATCTCATTCAAAGGTGCAAGGTATTTAGAATTGCAATCAAGATCACTGTTATTGTTGTGCAGCAGTAAAGCAAAAGGCCCAAAGGCACAAAGATGGAGCTACTGAACTCTAATCTTGGTTACTACTAAACCTAAGGAGAAAAACAACCTGTCCCTTAACTATGAATGGATAACACATGTATTTGGAGGGACCATAGAAAAGGACAGAGTCCCACATTTAGCCGTTGAAGTTCAAAAGCTAGTGCTTTTTCAACCTTAGGCGCTACTAGCTCTCTCTCGATCTTGATCTCCAACTGGATTGGGGACTTATATTAGAACTGATGGTGGGGATGCTTACTCGGCACTTGGAATTGGCTCTTCTGCAATAGGGGTAAACACACATATTCACTAGTTCAAGGTTACCTGGTCCTGTGTCTTTAGGTAAATCAAAGCCTCCACCATTGCCATATAGATGGATAGAGGGCCTTTGCGAGATTATTGACTATCTTAGGATCCGGATAAAGGGGCGCTGCCTTCGCTATGGGTCCAACTGATACTTTACGGGTAAACCACTTATTATGGCTCTTAAACCAGGGCAATTGCTAACTGATAATAGGACTGGAGGATCTGGTACTGGGCGAAGGGACGCTGGGATAAACTAGAAGGTATGTCCGGGGTATACTAAATCTCGAATTGGAGCTTGAACAGACATAACAGCCAAATTGGCTAAGATGCTTTTTGCTTTGTATCTGCATCTCGATCCGCGCTTAGACACGCTCGTGCGCAGACCCGGTTCCAAGCAAGATGCCGGAATGTCGAATAGGGGCTGGGCACCTTGGATAGAAGAATCGTTCCATACCAAGGTTAGCTATAGCCGTTTCCGGGGCCATCCACCGAGGGTGCTTTCTCAGCATGTGACATATATAATCTAATCTCCATCGCTTTCTATCGGGATGGGGGATGACAATTGGGTAGCAGGTTAAACTCAAAAGCGATTTTCTACCAGTGTATGTAGCCCCGTGTGGAAACGACCGATCCATCCAATTTGACCTATAGGTATCTAAATATTGATTGATCCATGGAGTATAAGGCAATGCTATTCCGCAATCGATCCCTAGTTTCCCTCTAGCGTTGTATCTGAAACCAGCCGAATCCCAGAATCAAGTGAATATTCAGCAGCAGATACTAGCAGAACCACAATGTCAAACTTCAATTTCATTAGAAATGGATGTGGGGGAAAAAAATTGGGGAATGTGGCCACGGGCTGAGGCATCAATGATTTCCCATCATTCTCATGTCACAAAAACAATAAGAAATAAATATAAAAAAATACAGCAATACAGCGATATTTTTTTCCTGTACAGCCATAGTTAGGGTAAAAATAGTACCTGCTCAAGTTCTGCAATGCCCCTACCGTGCCTTCACACACTGGCCTCTCCCATTGATTCTCGGTAAATAAGTATGAGCCCGCCATTGGAAACTGCATGCCGATGCCCCCGCGGAAGCAGAGAAGAGGGAGAGGAGTGAAGAGGGAAATAAACCCCGCGGCAGAGAAGAGGCCCAGACGAGTGCGTGAAGAGGGGAAAATAGATTTTTAGCTTAGGAAACTTTATTTTATATTGTCTTAATGTGAGACATTTAAATAAATGTAAAATATATGTTTAAGACGAACTTAAAGTTTTGTCTTTAATTAACGTCTTAAACATTCCTATTATGTAGTAGTAGAATCAGTTTGGTCTGAATTCCCTGACCATATAGTGGAGGAGATATTTTCGAATCTTCTGTTCGAATTCACTCTTCCATTTCGTATTGTTTGTAAACAATGGAACAAACTCTTATCCTCTAACAGATTTCTATCTTCATTGGCAGACAGCGATCCATGGATTCTTCTATGCAGCTCAACGCATTGCATGGCATACTATTTCCTCACGCAGTCTTGGAAGACTCTTTCCCTTAGTTTCTTGTCAAGCCGAACAACAAAAAGTCTCTCATTAGACAATTCAAGATTTTGTAGTTCAGGTGCAGGCCTACTGCTAATCGAATTCGGATGGCCTCGGAAATATATGATCTGTAATCCAATTACAAGGACCTACAGATATATTCCCCCCGTCATATCACAGAGTGCAACTTTATCAGCAATAATAGACGACGGGGAGTTCTACAAAATAGTGGGCGTGACACATGAAAGAAACCACGGTTCCCTGCAAATTTACCATTGTTCGAAATCGTCATGCCAGATTGAACTTGAGTTGCCTCTCAAGCGAAGAGATTTTCCTGTTTCTCATATTTGTTGTGCCAAGGGTCTTCTCATGTGCGTCTTAAACCATGGGGAATTTGTGGTTTGGAACATGGAAGATAAGCAAGTGCAACGATTTTGCTTTCCGTACCCGAATCTATATATTCCAGGGGGTTGGATAAACACATGGACCGAACGTCTGGTTGTATGTGTGTCGTCGATCCTGTTTGTAAGAACATATTATTCCGACTCCGTTTGTACCTCTCTCGTGATTGTATGGGAATTGTTCAAGGAGGAAGGGAGCTCTATATGGAGTTGGAAAGAGATGTCAAGAATGCCTCCTGATTTGTGTCGTAAATTTTTTAATGCGCTCAATTAAAATGGGAAAGTTTTCAGAGACGTATGAGACTTTCATTGTTGGAAATTTTCTCTGTTTCAGAAGCGGGTATAGAAATACCAAGCTATTTGTCTACAGCTTACATGACAAGTGTTGGAGTCGGATCAGGGTTCCTGATTCTGTCAGATTTAAAAGGTATAACACAAATTTTGAGTTTCAACCTAAGCCAGCCATGAAGATATAGGTTTCTCTTAATATGTTTTCTAGTAACTTGATCTGATCTGTTTAGAACATATATTACATGGCAGGATGAATATTTATGTAAAAAAGGTGAAGAGAAATCATATGAAACCTTTATTTTTTTCTTTTATTTGTATAAGTTCAATAAATTTATAATTTTTATTATTTATTTTTATATCAGATTTTTTATATATGTTTTATTTTGTTTGAATCGGAATCTGTAAAATAGATTATATTAAATTTTGATTAATACAATTCTAATACCAATACCAGCAATCTTAATGTTTTCAATCAATTTATACTCATCTCGAAGCCATTTGATATATTAAATTATGACAGATTTTATATAACAACATCAAAGCTAATGTAAACCTTATGATTATTGTTTCTCAGAATCATTGATTAGGTTTGACATTATTCTTATTTAAATCTCTAATTTATTGAATGTAATATTGAGTATAAAATTATGTGATGAGCATTTGGGTGTTTAAATTTAAATTTTATCATTTAAATATTTAAAAAGGAATTAGTTATTAATGGATTCAAATAACCTTAGAAATTGAAAAGGTCAACATTATCTTGCATGAACACCTAGTTAGATACCATGGTCATGGTTTTTCTAACTTCCATACATGATGCAAATACAAGGAATAAATATATAATTATCTAAGTAATTGTGAAGAAGATTAAATACTAGATTTATTTGATAGAAAAATGCAAACACAATGATTCTTTGATGAAGATCATATTTTAGAGAGGTTAGAACTATATAAGGAATAAAAGACATATGGAGGATGATTATACTCGGAAGTTCTTTTAGGGTTAAACCGGCATTCAAATGATTCCATTTATTTATGGCAAGATTATAAAGCTTGTATAGTTGCGTTATTGTTTAATAGTGGCTTTTTAGTGGCTAATTTTTACTAGTTGGCTAATAATTGAAATACGGAAATCTAAATTTAGCTAATAATCTAAGATTTAAGCTAGCCTAAATTGACACGCTTAAAAAAAAATATATATTTAAATATTATTTAAATTATCAAATGATTTTTTTTTATTAAAATATTTAGTTCAAAGATTTTCCTTGATATTTAATATATGATTAAATTAGATTTTGTTAAGTTCTCGCCATTAACATAAAATATAATCTAATGATCCTCATTTTATTTCATGTGGTAAATATGTACCTATTTGATTTTCTATGTTTATGGGGTCTGAAATTTATTCTGGATTGTTGATCTCAATGAAAATCTAGAGTCCTGAATAAATTTTTTCCCCCATTAGAATTTAAAGATATAGGTACAGTTATCTCATAGAAGATAATGAGAGTTGTTTGATTATAATTTATATATTGGTAGGAGCATAAATATCTATTTGAGAGTTGTTTGTAACTCCTGTTGATAAAAGCTCTTGTGCAAATCAAATGCACTCAATAACTCTTTTCTCATCATCAAAGAGACTGAATATCTCATCATCAAATAGAATAAATAACTCTTTTCTCAACATCAAAGATACTAAATATCAAATAAATTGTTTTTATGAAAATATTTAGCTCAAATATTTGCCTTGATATTCAATATATGATTAGATTAGATTTTATTAAATTTTATAAGTTAGTGTAGAAATCTAATTAATTTTCCAATAATATATCATAATTATTAGATACTTTATGGCTATATCATGAATCTTTAGTTCTCGTCATTAACTTAGAATATAATCTAATGATCCTCACTGTATTTCATTTGGTAAATATGTACCTATTTGATTTTCTATGCTTATGGGGTCTCAAATTTATTGTGGATTGTTGATCTCAATGAAAATATATATTCCTCAATAAATTTTTTGCCCCATTAGAATTTAAAAATATAGGTACACTTATGTCATAGAATATAATGAGAATTGTTTGATTATAATTTATATATTGGTAGGAGCATAAATATATATTTCAGGGTTGTTTGTGAACAAGAAACAAAAAAACATTGTAAAAAAGAGACTAAAGGAGAATCCTATTGCATCTTTTTGAGAGTTTCAACTACCTCCAACTCTAGTTGATAAAAGATCTTGTCCAAATCAGCTAGACCCAATAACTCTTTTCTCATCATCAAAAGATTTCTTCATGTTACTAAGATTTGGGGAACTCAACCCTTCTTTTGTTTCCTATCTGTACTATTATTATTTTCTTTCTACTAATCTATAAATTTAATATTCAAAGATTTGTGCTTGAGAAACTTGTGAGAGACTCCAGAAAAAAATTGCGTGTGTTCCTTGATATTTTGATTAATATGTTGCACAAAATTGATGGATTTTAAAATGGAAATGAATTTAACATCTATTTGAGATACTTAGGTTCAATATGAGGAATATATATCATAAATAAAGAAAGTATAACATCATGACTCTATTATTAAACATGTTAACACTCTATGGTACTTGGATCTGCCGACAACTCCTGGTATAAATGCTTCACTCGCCTATGGAAAAGTTTGATTCCCCCTAAGATACAATGTTTCAAATTGCAGCTTATAATTGACAGAGAAACCCTCCCAGTATTGATATTTCCTCCATTTACAGACTTCTTGAGACCGGCAGACACATTTTCTTTGACTGCTCTTTCGCCAGGGAGGTTTGGTTAATGTTTGGTTTTTATATTCCTAATCAGGTGGATACCTTTAGCATCATCACTAGTGTTATTGATGGTCTAAAGAAGGATGCTAATACTTTCTGGTTTATCTTATCTTCTTATATCCTTCAGTTCATTTGGAAACTGTGAAATGAGGATAAATTTAATGGCACTAGCAGGTGTCTTACTGAGTCTCTTCGTAGACTCACTTTTTAAAAAATTGCTTAATAGGTTTCCTTCGTGATGAATCTCAAAAAGCATATGTTCCTCCGGTTCTTGCAAGATGGTCATGCCACTGTGTTCACATAGGAGATGAAGGATGGCTACGAGTGGAGAAGGCTTGCAAAGAACCAGTCCTCCTTTGAAAAGGCTCTAAAGAAGCTGCTTGAAGAGATCAACAGTAACAAGCTGCTCGAGGCTGACCGCATTACCATGTTGGCTCAGATCCAAGACCAAAATAACGTGGTTTGGATGGAAGGGGCCCAAGGATGGACCATATGGATCGATCCTCTCACATTCTGCAATAGTGCTTTGATTCTCCTTTTACATTGTTCCTTTTTAACTTCGGACTACTCTCTAGTAATGTAACGCAGATCCTTGGTGATTTTGGTGGTTGAGGCCTAGCCTCCCCTGTCTATATCATCTTCAGATGTAACTCAATACTCATATATCTTTAAACTATTAAAAACTTTATTTTTTATATTCAACACCTTATAGTTTTTATTTTATTAAATTATTTTAGCTGACTGTGTGATGTAGTTACCATCTTTATTTTATAACTAGGAAAACATGCATTTTATTGTTATAGATTTTTTTTAAAGTAGTCTAATTACTATTAATTTATGTGATGTTTTTTTTCTAATTAGTTTCAATGATATATTTCTTTAAAAATTAAATATAATAGATATCTTTCAAAATTTTAAAAATTAAATATTAGTTAGTTGTTTTATTAGTATAATGTGACGTTTTTCAATTAAATCAATCAATTTGAAATTTTTTAAAGAGTTGTCACAATTGAAAGTATATTATGAAATATTTTAAATATGAGAATTTATTATAAATTTTAATTTTAATTTTTTAAAATCAAACTATATCACATTTTATCAATCATTTGATGAGTATTATGACTTGGATTTATAGAGGACCTAAAATAATGATGAGAGAGTACTCTTTGCATCATACACTATTATATGATAATTTCTCTCTAATAACTTTGTATCTTACATATAACACATTCTTGTTGTTCATCTTTTCTACATTTATTTCCCCTCTAAACATAAAAATTTAATTAACTATATTATACTAGCCTATATATATTTAGTAATATATAGATAAGCTGAGAGATATCCTTGCACTTTAATTTTATTAATTGATAAACAAATAGGCACTCCTCTCAACTTATTTTATATATATTATTAAATATACATAATCTATCACTATAACTACATTTTAACCCCAACCATTATTTAACTCTAACCCTTACCTTAAATTAAATATTTTTCTTATAGTCTTAATTTTACCCTAACCCTAATTGAATCTTGGTTGTAATTCAATATGAACCCTAGTTTTCTTATAAATTTAATTTTACATTAAAACCTTAATTGCACCCTAACTCTAATCCTCTCTCTAATTATAATTCTAACCCTAATTACATTGTAACCAAAATCTTATTTTTCTCACAACCGTAATCTAATGTTAAACTTAGAAATATAGTTTGTTTTCATTCTTAATTTTTAGAATTTGTAGATATTTTGAGTTTTAGGCTTCAATGGACTCCAACATTAGGCTACCTACAACACCATTTTGATTTCCACTTAATAAACCTTATCTAAATACTAATAAAATTTATAGATAAATCAAGTTTACATATAAAATTTCTAAATTGTTTATAGATATATAACATTTCAATTCCATTATCCCTTTTCCCATGTAAATCATTATAAATTCTCAAATCAAACTCTTTTTTTCCTTTTTTTCAAATTTTCAAATGAATCATTTGTTTTAAAATAAATTTAAAACTTAAAACTAGGTTTAAATTAAATATTTTTTATATTTTCTAGATATATATTTCTATTCTATTAACTTATAAAATTAAAATAAATTCTATTTTTTTTAGTTAATTGGATTAACAAATAAATTTCTTCTCCCTGGGCAGATATGGCTAAATTTATCACGGGGTACATTACGGTTGATGGTAGATATGCCAGTATATTTTCTTACCATTTTACCATTTTGAATCACTTTAGGCATGGAAAAGTCATTTCTATTCCTCTCTATCTAGCCTCCTCTTTGGAGAATAGTCTTGAAAAACATGTGGAGAATCCAAATAATCCAATCCTCAATGAAAGGCTTATTTTTCTCATAATAGAGTACGCTGAGACTCTTCAAGTTGTGACCTCTCTCTTTGAGAAAGGCCAACATACTAATATTCAGGAAGTTTCTGATTCAAATATAGAAATGGAGGATAGTGGGAGTGTCGAACATTTTGATGACCCTGATTATAAGCTAGTGTAAGAAGGTGAGATGTTGGTCACCCCTTGTACTTTTAGCAGTAAGAATCCCCCTAGATGGGCGGCCAACAAATATAAATCTACTAGTAAGTTGATTTCTAAAACTAATCCTCTTTCTAAAAAGAAGAAGCTTGCAGCTAAGGACTATGGTCCCAAGACTTTGGACTAGGAAATTAAACTTGTAATTCCTCTGAATGTCCTTAAAGGAAAAGCAGGGGACTATGCCTAAAGAAGCGGAGAGTGAGTTACAAAGGAATGGTACTCTGATGAACCTGGTGATGGAAGCGAGCAAAATCCATGCAAGTTACTCGAAGTGGGTGGAGAAAGAAATTGATACACTCAAAGATAGGGTTAAGGAGATAATAGATAACTTCACAACTTTCCTAGAGTCTAGCAAATCTGAGAATCTTGAGATCATGACCCAAAATCTCTCTCGAGATATCGAGGTTACGAAATGCAACCATGAACAAAGAATTGAAAAGGTTGTACAATATATGGCAGAGATAAAGAAAAACTTCAAGAACCTAGTTGACATAAGCAAGGAGCCCATCAATAATTGTATGGAGGGGATCGAAAAGATCAATGTCATGGTTGTGGAGTACAAATCCATTCACATCGATCCTAAGAAAGATCTTGGAGGTGAAGACATTGTTGTTGGTAGCAACAAAAGCAAAAGCCCTAGTTCCAAGACAAGAAGCAGGAGAAGCAATAAGGAAACCTCTAGGTTCATTATGGAGGAACTGGAGGAAATCAACAATATTATCATCCAAAAGAACAAGGAGCTGGTGCACTCTCTTATTTGAGTGCTTCTATTTTTCTGTTTATGTCTCTTTTTGTTTTCATGTATGTTCTGGGCTGCTCCCCTGTTTGCTGTTGGTTTCTGTTTGTTTTGCTGATGGCCTACTTCTATAAAACTTTTAGTTTAGGGTCCATGTAAAACCTATTTATCTTTATCAAAAACAATTAATTTATTCTTAATTGATTTTTGAGATTTACAATGGACAAATAGAAAAAATAGAAACATTATGATTTAATTAAAACCTCAATAATCATTTTTATATATATATTTTATATTGCATATAAGGAGTTAATTGATACAAAAAAATTATCAATAATAGTATCTTATTGACTACAATTTAGTGTACATATGGATCACTGATCCAGAAAAACTATACAAGTCTATAAACATAACTATACAAGACTATACATATATTTGTAGTATGTAGAAGCCAAATCACATCTGTGCATGGTCCTAAAAGGCCTCCATCTAGGTCATCCACCCCAGAGGGCCTTTCATCCACACGGCCTGCTTACCCTCAAGTAATTGACTAAGCATCTGAATGTGTCCCTTCATTGGGTCTTTGGTTTTTCCAATCTCTAACCCCAAGCTCTCCAATGCTAAATCAACAGACTGGTATTCCCCTGCGGCCTACATCCACTTGTACCCATTCTCTAACTCATGTACGAACATCATGGCTTGTTCATCTTAAAAGAATCTAAGGAATTTTTTCTTCTCAATGTTCATTGTAATTGATACCTGCCAAAAAATGCAATGAAGAGTGAGTCCACTAAATGACTCAGTAAGGGCCCTAGCTTTACCTTGGAACTTATCTTTATTTCTAATTTTCCATATATACCCAAAAATTTTAGTGGATAGAATATGCCAAAATAGGTTAGTATCCTTTTTCAAGCCCTTATTATACCTAGTGAGAACATCTAGAATAAGAAACTGATTAGGAATAGAGATACCAAACAACAACCAAATTTCTCTAGCAATATTACAATGAAAGAAAATGTGCCTAATAGAGTCAGGTACTCTACACACGTTGCAGATATCACTATTAATATGTTCTTTTCTGAATGGAAGCCTATTAATAATCATCATCCATTTAAAATATTTTTTCTTGGGTGTAATGGGGCTGCTCCATAGTCATGAGAATATCTTCTATCACTATTTCACATAGAGGTTTGCATACCATAAAGTGCTAGCATACATTATAATAGATACATCATATGTGAGAGTATTATAAACATTAATAGCTTTGATATTGGACACATAAATATTATTTCTCCACATAAGATCAGTACATCTTTTATTAATTATCTTGTAGTTCTTAGGAAAATGCAGATCTGTACATGTGTGTTTCACCATATTGTAGGTTCTTTTTTGGGAATTTTGCAGATCATATCTAACTCTAAGGGTATCCCAGCTAATAAGCCTATCAATCTCAATAATGTCTTTAAAGCAACGAATGGATTTAATGGCCTAAGATTTAGCAAAGCACCCTGGAGTAAGCGCAAGAGGTTTAGAAGAATGGAGAAGGGTCCACCAGATAGGCCTTTCCCCATGGATGTGGTCATTGTTGTTAGCTCTACTATTGGTGATGAAAGGTCTAATACTTTCCTAGGATTTCCAAATACACTTAAAGACACTCAAACATTGCACTAAGACTGCAAATCCTCCAGCGACTAGGTCACAAAAGGGTAGAGATTTCCAAGATTTATCCTTCTTAGGAGTAGCTCTCATGATGTTGTTTTTGACCAAAATTTTCCATGGTTTACTACCATCAAAATTCTGGAAGATCCATTCTGCAGCAAGAGCAACCCCTTGTATTCTCAGGTCTTTTAACCCGATCCCTCCCAAACTCTTCTCTATGTGGCACCGCCCCCACTTAACAAAGTGTATCTTTTTATTTCCTTTCCTGTCAGACCATAGGAATTTCCTTATAGATTTTTGTATTTCCAGGATTTGAGAGTTGGAGAACATCCAAGTAGAGGAATAGTAAATGTTGTATGAGGATAGATTTTTTTGACAAACTTGCACTCTACCAACAAGTGATAGATACCTATTATTCCATTTATTGAGCTTTTTGTCAATTATGCCTCTAACCCATATCCACATCTCCTTGAGAGAGGGGGAGATGGTGAAGGGTATCTTCAAGTATCTGACAATCTTGTTAGCCCCCCCACATTGGATTCCAAAGTGGTGTAACCATTCCAGAGGCTCCTATTTCCACCCATGTAGGGTGGATTTAGCCTAAGATATTTTCCCCCCTCAAATCTCACCTAAGACCTTAATTTTGCTATCCAGCGCTTCCATGTTTTTCTTGGTAAGTTCTACAAAAAGTGTAATGTTATCAGTAAATTGGGTATTAATTAGTTCAGACCCATTAGGAAGTATAACACCTCCTATTTTAGGGGATATGGTGTAGTCTCTTAAAATATAGTACAGGGCATCATAAGCTATAACAAATAGTATAGGGGCAAGAGGAAAACCCTATCTAATAGACCTACTGAGCTTGGTAACCTAAGTGAGAGATCCATTAATCACTACCTATGTAGACACATCTTTAACAAGAATCTTCACCCATTTACAAAATTCCACCAAAAATCCAAAGGCTTCTAGAATCATCAAAATAAACTCCCATTCAACCCTGTCATAGGCCTTCTCAATATTTAAAAGAAACATGTTCAAATTTTGCCCTGATACATTTGCCTAGTCCATCACCTCCCAACTGGTAATTATATTTTCTAGTATGATTCTTCCCTTTATTAACCCTATTTGAGTGGGATAGATGAATTTGGGTAGCATATTCTCTAACCTAAGTGCAAGAGCCTTGGCCAGAATTTTATAGGACAAATTGAGGAGAGTAATGGGTCTCCAATTTTTTATGAGTAACCTGTCCCCTTCTTTAGGTAATAGCTTAATAGTCCCTTTATTGATAAATTCTCCTAGAGAACCACTCTCATAGGCCACTGAATATAATCATGGAGGTCTTGGCAAACCCACTCCTCACTAGCTTTATAAAACTCATCAGGCAGTCCATCTAGGCCTGGAGTCTTGTCATTGTTTAGGTTTCTAATGGCATTTTTAGCTCACCAGTAGAGATAGTTTCCCTCAATGCTTGTGAGTCCTCCACAGTAATCCTACTAAAAATAATTGCTCTGCATTTCTCTCTAGCTTTCTATGACTTAAGGGAATCTTTTGAGGAGAAGAGTCCTATGTAGAAAATGCAAAATGCCTCTTTAATTTATTCTATTTCCAATACCTCTAAGTTGTTGTCTACCCATTTCCTATCAATCTTTTCTCTAGATTGTTTCTGCTTAAGCATATTGAAAAAGAATTTACACCCTTTGTTACCAAATTGCATCCACTAACTTCGGGCTATGATCATTGCATCTGTAATCTTAACCTTTTGATATTTCCTCAGAGCATCCCTCGCCTGAGCAACTTTGTTTGATAATTCCACTTTGCTCGGGATGTTCTAGACAACTACCTCACATTGGTATATTTCATTGGTAAGTGTTTTCTCTAATGATCTATAATGTTTAGCTTTTTTCTGCCCAATAGTCTGTAGTAGGGTCTGCCAACTCTAAACATTTTGGTTCCATCTATTTACATGAGATTTCAATTCCTTATTTCCTTTGTTGAGTAATCTAATAATTTTTATGGTGACCAACACATCCGGATACTTAAGTTGATGGGTGTTGAGGATGAATTTATCTCCTTTTTTCCCTTGCTTTGTTGGAGTGTCTCTGAACCTAATTAGGGAAATCACAGGGTGATAGTCCAAGAGTGAAACCAACCATATTGTCAAAGCATTACCCTAATTATCTGGTATAAAGGAGAATTGTTCTTTATCAACATAAAACCTATCTAGTCTACAATAGATTTTATGCTTTCCTCACTAGTAATTGTACCAAGTGAACCAAATTCCTTTCACATCCTTCTTGTTACCAAGTATGGGGTGAAAGAGTTTTTTGCAATTCTTCATTCTTTCCTAATAAATTTTCTCTACTCCTTTCCATTTCATAGCTACACCACCACATTTATCCTCATGAATTTCAATATGTTTCCTATTTGGTGACTTCAAACCTCTAATATTCCATGAGATGCACTTCATCATAACTAAATGAGAGTTTGTTATTCTTCAGTGGTATTAAAACACGTGGGGATATCTTAACTTTCTTCAGTTTTCCTTCTATTGGTTGAACCCTTGTTCTTGGTGCCCAGTGGTCTACCTCTTCTCCTTCGGGGTATAACCTTAGTGTTTTAACTATCAGTCATCCACTTTCCTTCTTCACCGGTGTATTCATCATTTTGACAGTCATCCTCGAAATAAGGATCCTTATTGGGATGAGGCCGACTGGGGGCCTCTCCACCCTCATAACAAGATTCGAGTGCCTTCAAACAATTACAATTGCTTGGGGTCTCATCCTCAAAAGCTAAAGGCTTACTAAGCCTGGCATCACAACTATTAGGGTCAACAACAATGACCTCAATCACACAGTTATCCTCAATTTCAACAAAACTCTTGGGTGGAAGGTAGATGAACTTTTCAGGAGTGGATTCTGTCAAAGAGGGAGCTCTTACCGTATTATCAGGGATACAGGTTAAGGCAAGCTCATAGGAAACATCCATATCTGTAGAGTTCTTATGAGTAGCCTTTAAGCTCAATGTCCCACTAGGGTTCCCTCCCTTACGTAACTCACTACTGGCACCGTCCTCTCTTCGAAATTCTTATCTATGGATATAACATGGGTGGAGGTTGCATTCGAGTTCAAGAATCTCCTTTCTGGGGGGATTTCTTGCATGTCATCTTCCATAGGTGAGGCCAGGTTGTTCACCACAGATGTTTTATCCTCTTTATGCTTAAAGTTATTAGGTTTAGTCACTCTAATTTTCTCCAGAGCCAATTGTTGGGCATATTTCCTTGTCCTTTTCCTAGGTTTTTTTCCAACCATCTGAAAACCATCCTGCTAATCTTCACCCATCTATTTCAGGGCTTCCTAAAATGAAGAATGGGTAGTGGGGACATCATTGGAGTTCCCAATATTAGCATTTTGTCAGAATTAGGAGACATATTAATCTCTCCATTCATAGCTCTACTAATGTTTTTACTAAGGGAGCCAAGGTTATCCGTGAGTGGAACTTGGTTTCTATGGACTGGTGGAGGGTCATTAGCTCTATTATGGGCCTTCTCCATTCCTTTATGCTGATTAAAAGTGGGACAATTCTTCCAAATATGTCCCTCTTTTTTGCAGAGGAAGCATGCATTAATTCCTCTAATAATTTTAATGGGGCAAGACACAATTTCATCCCCTAAATCAATGTTTAATGAATTGGGTAGGTCACAGCCAGGGTAGATCGAACTAGAACTCTAGCATCCCAGTGAGGTATAAGGGATGCCAAATTATCCAATTGGGTAGTCTTGCCAATAGGATCAATCATTTGGGGTATGAATCTCCTTAGCAGTAGAGAGAAATTCTTAACCAGAAGCCACCTAGTGCACGAAAGTACCAAAATTTCTTCATTGATTACTTCAGGAGACTATCCTAGGGCATGAAAGGTACATTTACCCACCATCTACTATTGTTTGCTAATGACTTCCAATTGAGCCTTATGATCCTTGAAAAAAACTACAATTGTTGGGCATATTTCCTTGTCCTTTTCCTAGGTTTTTTTCCAACCATCTGAAAACCATCCTACTGATCTTCACCCATCTATTTCAGGGCTTCCTAAAATGAAGAATGGCTAGTGGGGACATCATTGGAGTTCCCAATATTAGCATTTTTTTCAGAATTAGGAGACATATTAATCTCTCCATTCATAGCTCTACTGATGTTTTTACTAAGGGAGTCAAGGTTATCCATGAGTGGAACTTGGTTTCTATGGATTGGTGGAGGGTCGTTAGCTCTATTATGGGCCTTCTCCATTCCTTTATGCTGATTAAAAATGGGATAATTCTTCCAAATATGTCCCTCTTTTCTGTAGAGGAAGCATGCATGAATTCCTCTAATAATTTTAATGGGGCAAGACACAGTTTCATCCCCTAAATCAATGTTTAATGAATTGGGTAGGTCACAGCCAGGGTAGATCGAAACTAGAACCCTAGCATCCCAGTGAGGTATAAGGGATGCCAAATTATCCAATCAGGTAGTTTTGCTAATAGGATCAAGCATTTGGGGTATGAATCTCCTTAGCAGTAGAGGGAAATTCTTAACCAGAAGCCACCTAGTGCATGAAAGTACCAAAATTTCTTCATTGATTGCTTCAGGGGACTATCCTAGGGCATGAAAGGTACATTTACCCACCATCTAGTATTGTTTGCTAATGACTTCTAATTGAGCCTTATGATCCTTGAAAAAAACTATGAATAATCAATTTTAATTAATCTACAAAATGAAAAATGATAACCTAATTAGATATTCCACACATTTCTAAACCAGTCATCAAGAAATTTCCGGGTTTGACATTTATCAACATCAACAATAGCAAAGAATATAACAGTATCTTTTAGTCTATTCTTTTCAAGAGCAATTCCGTTACACATCAATACATTAGAAATGATGGATATGGATCCCAAGATAGAGTTAGGGTCCTTACCTTCTGCACGAGGGCCGCCATTATCTATTGACACAAACCTACCACCCTCTGTGATGGTCTTGAAAGGATGATGAATGACTTCTTTGAACATTTTCTTTTTCACATCTTCGGCTCTCAATTTATCATTCATTTTCAAGACACCGTTGGATGAGCCCTGCATAAATTCACATTAACCCACACACGCAGAAAGGAGAATGGGCGACGACGGGGAAGGACAAGCGAAAAAATCATACTCAAAAAACAAAAAAGGGACACCCAAGAAACAAGATAACTTACCTATGTGGAGGAGGCCAACTTCTCTCCCCCACATCAGTGGCTATGACCCCTGTAGCCTTGTGCCAAACCCTAAATGTGTGGCGTATATGCAGGCGAAGTTGCAGAGCCCAAATCCCTATCTCTTTTCAATTTTTTCATTTCAATTTTCAATCATTTTTATATTAGATATAGATATAGGAAAAATAAAACATGGAATATTATATTGTACTTTTGATTTGATAAACTGTATCAAAATCCCAATAATTTTTTTATAAATATACATAAACATATTAATTATCATAACCTATTAATGATTTGATTCATTGATTCCAAGATATATAAACAAGTTAATTATCATAATGTATTAATGATTTGATTATTTGATTCCAAGATATAAAAACATATTAATTATCATAATTTATTTATAATTATCTCCATCACCCAATGATGGAAGCGGTGTATTTTTGAGTAGGTAACCAACCTGATACCTTGATGGATTGATGTTTTAATTGTAGATTTAGTTGAGAAGCCACATTGAACGGCAAAGATCGAAAAAGAACGATACACTCCCGGTGAGGGATGGAGTACCCTAGGTGAAGGTTATTAATTCCTCACCATGGGGTCGGTCCATGGCATGACTTTTCCTTCTGCCTCATTTTTTGGGGTCAAAAGGGTTGAAGGGAGATAGCACATCAAGTTGTTCACAAGGGCCAACTTGATCCTCTTCCCCAAGGATCCTAGAAGAAGGATCCATACAAGAGCCGCCGACTCCAGCTATGGGCTATGTATGATCGATACTAGATCTAACCAACTACCCACCCCACCTTCTCTACGTTCTTGACAGTCTAACTTCATCTCAATAGAGTTTTTCAGTGGCATGTTATGGTCCTTTCCCATTACTGAAAAAAAGTGAGCCACTGGTTCAGATAAAAAATACTATTATTACCGCCTAAACAATCAGACATCCAACCCATAATCGCAACAACCAGATTGCAAGAACGGAGCTCTACCAACTGAGCTATATCCCCATAGATGTCAAATGAAACAGACAACAATCCTACTACATAGGGCACAATGGGTGGGCTATCCTGGGCTTGAACCAGAGACCTCACCCGTGAAGCAAATCGTCGCACCTATGATTACATGAGAATCAGCTCTCTCTTCATTCAGGAGCGACTCATCCTTCCCGAACACAGCATATAATTTTCCGCTAGAGAAACAAGCTTATAAGTTAAAAACTCTCTAATCTCAACAATATGCACTTATAAATGGCAATCCTACAAGTTTAATATCAATGCAGAAACATTACAATTTTTGGAAAAATAAAATCCAAGTGCCAGTTGAATAGGCCGAAGCAAAAAATCTATGGCTGGTGAGGAGTTTGGCTGGGCGAAGTAACGCCTGGGAAGGATGTCCACTACGTGGGTGGAAGGCCTCACACCCCTCATTACAAGCAACCAAAAAAACAATAAAAAGAACAAACCCCAGGCATGAAACAGAACTATCAAGCTCCACCAGAAACGAGAGACAGATATGGATATTCTAAAATATGAAAATAAAATTAGTTTTCGCGAACATCATGAAACATAAAGGTACATCATAAACACGACGTTACATTATATTTCAATAATCTGATCAAACACAAAGAAGCTATAGTCCACAGAGAAAGAAGATGTATAGCTCAATTCAACTACCTTTGCCAGTATCCTTCTTGCCTATGATAAAATAAGAGCCATTGAAACCGTAAGTTGAAAAACCTTCAAACTGCAATTTCAGTAAATCTGGAAACAAATAACATATATAAAATCATAGTTTGAAAATGAACAAATCATGAGCACTTCGAATGCACAATATGTTTATGCTCATCCAAGATAAATTTTGATTTATTGGTAGTGTAGACGTATAGTTATCCATCACATGTAGTAAAATACATGTCAAATTAATTGAAAACTCCCAAATATTGACATCGATTGTAAAAGCCTCTCGACTTAAATATGAATCTTTTGTTTTATGCAAAAATGTGAATTTTTTTTGTTGCACTCCATAAATCATCTTTAATTGGCCTAAATTATTAACAAACTATACCTCGGCTACAAAAGAATGACTAATGATATAGATATAAAAAATAAAATAAAAATGAAATAATTGTTACTGACTCGCATTCATTTCTTTTTAAGTGAACTATTTCAAATTATTTGTGCTTTGGTATTAAATGGAAAGTTTGAAATATTTTCGTTACTTTGTAACTAAAGTCTGCACTATTAATCTTTTAGAAAAATCTATAACTAGACTCCAATAATAATAATCTATTATTAAGGTAGTTTCTATTAAGTGAATAGTCAGGCTTCAACTATAAAGATTTCTCTAGACACATTTAAGTAATTGTGCATGAGGATTGTATTTAAATCAGTAATATGCAATATTTGTTCCTTCAATTTTCATTCTCAATTTAATAGTATTCTTATTTTTAATATGTTCAATCATTTGGAATGTCAAGAATGAAAATACTTACTCAATGCTAATCTAAATATTTTTTAATCAATTTAACATTAAAATATTATAATAAAAAATTGTTTATTAAAAAATAGTAAATTAAAACTTTTTTAAACCGATCTAATTTTTTTTAATCAATTTAACATTAAAATATTTTTTTTAAGCATTTACGATTTAACAACTCTTCTATAACGTTTTCATGATTTTTAAAACAATTTTTTTTTTTTTTTTATATTTTAATTTTTCTAATTAAATATTATTTATCAAAGATATTAGATTTTTATAGTTTATAATGAATACTATATATTATTTTTAAAATAAATTGTGAAAGATTTGTATTGTATCTTATATAGTTTGTTTCTATTATTATTATTTATGTTTTTATATAACATTTTTGATAAAAGTTTTAATATTATATTTAATAATCAATTTAATTTACTGATGTGTGTGTGTGTTTGTGTTTGTGTGTGGGCTTTGAAGGATTGTAGCCAACTCCAAATGAAGTTTCATGCATGTAGGCTTATAAAGGAATTTTAATTCTTTGTTCGTTCACATAACAATCATTGTCTCTATATCCACTCTTTGATAAGATATACAAAACTTAAAGCATAAGAATGTCATTTATGAAAGAGATGATGGAGCCTAATATATCTTAATGTCATATGGAGAAGAATTAAAAGACTTAATTGAACTATATCTTTCTCTTTAGTCTTAGATTCTAAAGGAGGGAATTTATACTCTCCCACCTAAGGGGGTGTAAATTCTAGTGACCTCCAATCATTCTCTAATAGTACCTCTTTAGGTGACAAAGTACCTTTAGTAGGAGATGGTGTATCCAATTGGATCTTAGAAGAAATTGAAGAATTCAAAGGAGATTGAGATCCCACTTCTATTTGCAAACAACTTTAAAAATTTCTTGTCACCTTCTATGATATGCACCTTAATGTTATAAATGAATTTGAGATTGTGGTGAATAGTAGAAGGGACAACTTCCATTGTATGAATCCATTGTCTACCCCAAAGAAGATTCTATATGAGAGTATCAAGCATGAAATAGATAAACATAGGTAAAATAATAGGACCTATTTTAATAGGCAATGCAATTATACCTAATGATTGTCTACCAAAGTCAAATAAGAGAGGTATCCACATTTATTTTATATGTAACAAGTCTAAGTTATACACATCAATACCCAATTCATTATCAACTAGAGTGTAATTTATTACATTAACATTGATAAGGACAATAATCATAAAGAGGGTCATGTTGATTTTAAACTTCTAAAGAGGGTAACTCATGTTGGGAAAACACAATATCATACTTTTTTCCATGCATACACTCTATTTAATATGCTACATTATTCAATCCCACATGAAAGTGGAACCACCATCTTCTACAAAGATTCTTGGAGCATCCCATGGTATGTAGGGGAAGTTTGAATCAACTCCTAAAGGGATATCTTAGACGGGGTAACATGAAACTATTCAACAAGATAATAGTCC
This sequence comes from Cryptomeria japonica, assembly GCF_030272615.1. Classification (NCBI taxonomy): domain Eukaryota; kingdom Viridiplantae; phylum Streptophyta; class Pinopsida; order Cupressales; family Cupressaceae; genus Cryptomeria; species Cryptomeria japonica. The sequence goes on from NC_081415.1 coordinate 556,345,664, forward strand.
TTTCAAAGGTGTTGGGTAGGAGAAGATACAAGAGGAAGCATATGTTGAGAAGAAGGAAGAGAAAAAAAGGAGCAAACTACACCTGGTTAGGTTGCTTTTTATTTCTTGTATTATATACATGTGAGTGACTACATGATAACTAGGTTGTTGTGATATCTTATCTCTTTGTATAACTTAGGAGGTCTAGTTGGATTCTTAGTACCTATAACAATAACCATTGGTTTATTTAATGTTGAGAGACCTTACGATGAAGATTCTAAAAAATCTTGGGGTTCTTAGGTCCATTCCTATAACCAACCACATGTATCATGTTGATCAATCTTTGGCAAAGGGTTGGCTTAGGAGTCATAGAGGATAAGTCAATAGAGATGAAGTCATCAAGAGATTCATCTAACATGACAAAATCGTCACTACTAAACAACTCATAAAATGAATGAAAATATTATAAAAAGAGATATCCAACATGATTAGATAACCCATTTTCTCCAAGATAACGGTTAATTATTGTTTTCTAAAGTTATGGTTTCCTAATGTGAGAGAACAAATTTACTTTTACTAATTTAATTAAATGATGCAATCTAATGAAATGTAAAGAAAAAATTTGAAAGACATAATAATACCTATAAAAATGATCTTTTTTTCTTCTGAAAGTAAAAGGAATACAAAAGATTTTTAGCTCACCAAAACATTTATGATGGAAGAGAGATGGATAATTATAGCTAGTAACTTAACTAGAACCAAACCCTCTTTAAAAAAATTAACATTGGAATACAAGCCACTAAGGTGTTATGCTTTCACAACTGCTACTCAAAGAGAGTCAAACAACCGAGGCTCTATTATTTTGTTGCATGAAATATTACTTTCTTGACTTAGATGTACACTAATTAGTTCCAAATGCATACATAAAAGAGCATATAATCTGGCAAAATAGACTAATAGACAAAGATAAAGCTAAATACAAGTACATAAAATGAAATAACTATATAGAGGTGCACCTATGACAACAAACAAAGCTCAAAATTTATGGTCATATGTGCTACTAGGCATCATAGTCTTGATAGGTATTTGGGTGCAAGAAAGTATCATATATAGTATTAAAATCCTTCAATTTATAGTCCCTTTAAAAGTATGTCAATTTACTAGGGCTACATGGAGCTAGGTCCATGTAGTCTAGGCATTTTTTGTCTACATTTCTCTCCTCATCTTTGTCTTAGTTTGCTTAGTGTTCTTATATATGTAAACTAGGCCTGAAACTAGTATGTATCTAAAACAATAAATGCATAAAAAAGGAGGAAAATGGTTTTGTAGATATATGTGGACTTTCCTTAGTCAAGAACCCATTTTGGTGGTTCACACATCTATAGATATCCATGTTGGATCTAAAACAAAAGTGTATGCTCTAAACTTTAAGTGTGTTGATGATTATGGCAAGCGAAAACATAAGTAAGATCCCTACATAAGTATCTTAGAGTGAGCCCTATATGATAAAATAATAAACGATCAACATATATCGAATCAAGAATACATAAATTACATAAATGAACATACATTTATCAAGGATAAATGGGTAAGTGCACAAATTGGGGGACCAAAAAGGGGTCTTAAGATGCCACTTTCTTTTTGAAATTAGTAAAGTCTAAACTTTGACAAGAAAATGATGATAGCTGTGTAAATGTTATTCGATTTTCAATTTAAGATGCATGTTATATTCAAGGTTATTCTTGTTCTATATGTTATTTCTTAATATATATATATATATATATATATAGACACTAATGAGGAGGATCAAGCAATACCTTGACCGGTCATGTCTAATGGACATGAGCGATCAAGATATTACTTGATCGCACCTCTTAGAATCATAATCGCATTTTATCTTATACCAATTGGCATGTATAAGTTACTAATCGATGTGTATATCATAACAAGTGAGATGATACTAACTAGCGTATATGTTATTAACAAATACACTAATACTAATCGGTATGCAGTCTTTAATAATCCCGATAACAATCAGTGTTTACGTAGTTAATGTGTTTGATCGATAATAATTAGTGTGCAAATAATTAACAAGGTAAACCGATACCAATAGGTATTTGTACTTTATGATTTGCAACCGATAATTTAGACATTGATCGGAATAAGTTAGGTTATATATCAAAGAATGATCATTAGATGAAGGAATGATAAATGAAGTCTTATCATAGTCTATCAATAAGATATATGATTGAATGAGAGACTTCATTTATCTCTCATTCAATCATTTACCTTACCAAGGCTATCATGTATCAATACTCCCTATTAGCTAGGTAAGATAAATGAAAGATAGCATCACATTTCTAATGATGATGAGAATTCCTTACGTAATCTAACTCTCTAGGGGATCATATCACCTAAACATGTGACATGAAGTATCATCAATCATTTGATACAAAAAATCACATCACCTAAGCATGTGACATGAAGTACCACCTAAACATGTGATATAAACATTCATCACATCAACTTGTGATGACAAGATATCACCTAAGCATGTGATATTGGTATTGCCTAACATGCAATACTTTAGGAATAAGTATAGGAGAATAGTTAAATTCTTAACTTATTCAAGTTGTGGTATGTGCACTATCATTTTATTCAAATGCTTTACCACAACACACTCATGGCACATCCATGGCATACCAGAGTTCCAACATGATAACTGTTTTGAAAATCATAAGATCATCACCTTATAATGTCTACATGCAAGTGTTCATTATCTGAGAGATCGTCACCTCTTAGACATGAGCATAGGGGGTTAAACCCATAAAAGTCCTAACATGACAAAGAAGTTTACACATAAAACATCTTAATAAGCATAGGAGTACAAAGAAAATTAAATTTCAATCATAACAAGACCTTTTTTGAAGTGGTCAACTTTTACCCTTGAAAGTGGTTTGGTAAGAATATCTGTGTGTAGGGGAAAAAGCGAGACTAGGTTAACATGCCCTAATCCTACCTTTTGACACACATTACGGAATACAAAAGAGCCTAGAGGTATCACACAGTTGGCTACTTCTTTTTGTGAAAGAGAGAGCCACGGGCTACCTATTAGGATTTCTATTCCTTTGTTGAAATTGGAAGATAAAATGATGCAAGTTCAAGTCCTAATCCCAAAATGCATGTATGAACTAATAACAAAATTGCAAAATCGAGATTAAACAATGAACAGCTGTAAACACAAGGACAAAACAAGAATGCAGATGCGTACCCAAAGTCAAAATCTGAGTGAAAATTTTCGAGACGGGGGCGCGGGCGCCATTGTCCTGATACTGTACCAGAAACTGCACCTGAAACTGCTATCTTGCACTCTGGAAACTGTTAGAAAATGCTGTCTGTCAGGAGGACTAGGGCACCCAGCGCCTCTGTCCCAGGGACCAGGGCACCCAGCACCCCTGTCCTGGTAGGACCAGGGCGCCCCACGCCCTTGTCCAGGTCTTTTTCTCTGCAATTTGGTGTGGAGTGCTATCTCGACCTGCTTTTCTCGGATCTGTAACCTGCGGCGTCATCTGAGTCCCGAAAACTGCACTTATATCTGAAAAGGGTGTGGGTGGCTATATAGGGTTTTGCCTTAGTCAAACCCCCACTTTGGTTATTTCCACCTCCACAAATAGCCAAGTTGTATTGTAAAATGTATTGTGTGTGCAGACCTTGTGTGTGTGCAAGATCCTAAAATGCAAGCAAGCAAACTAGAGCAACCTAGAAAGTAAACCCTAATTGCTTGTAAATGATAATGTAAATGCTCTAAATCAAGATGCAAAGTGATCTAAAGCATGAATAAAGGATGTATTGAAGCTTATGCAAAGACATGAAAACAACATGAAATCATACCCAACCCCCAAGGGAGGGGTACAAGCCAATCCTCAGTCGGTAATCTCCTATTGTTCTTCAATGTCTTCCAAGCCCTAAATGGATGAATGAAATTGATAAATGCTTGATAGAGGGTTGTTGAATGTTGTTGAAGTCTTCAAAGATCTACTCTTTCACTGCATATGAGGTTCCTAAAAACAAAAATCGGATCCTTTCAAATGAAGAAAGAGAGCTCTTATGTATGAAACCGTAGGTCGTAATTTCATCTTTTGGCTGACCTAGAGATTGAATTTCCCACCAATTTCTTGGGGTTAAGCTTTATTTTATGATTGGATTGTGCTCCTAAAATTTTGAGAAAAATGTCCGGGACCATGTGCACTCCGGGCGCCACAGTCCCGACAACTTTTCACCAAATTTTCAGGGCCGTCGGATATGATGATTTTAGAGAGAATCCCGAAGTTACAGGTGATTTTGAGATGTTTTGACCCTCGAAACCAAGCCCCCAAGTTCAAAATAGGAGTTAGTTAGGGTTTTTGATTGAATTATGTATTGGAGGAATAAAATGAAAAGGGCACACTTTAACGAAAGGGCCCAACTTTATGATGTAGAGGACGATGAAATAGGACCTTAGACCTAATTAATTTGATTAATTAAGTGCTAAAGGAGAAATGCAACGCAAAATGTAAAATGCACCAAGGTGAGTGCTAAACTAGGTGTGAAATTGTACCACCCTAGCAAGTGCGTACAATTTATGATGCTACATTTAGGCCCCACTTTAGCGGTCATATGAGTACTACGAGCATATGCAAGATAAAGTACACGGTTAGGAACCGCACCCTAGAAAACACACGTTAGATCACAAAATCACCTAATGCTTACTAAGGAAAGTGATGAAATTTGTGAGTAGCTATATGCCCCCCCTATTTCGACTTGCTTATTAGGGAGGTGAAACAGGGTAGCATGTTTACTTACAACAAATTCTGTAAGAGAGTATTGATGAGGGATGTTCATTGAAAAGGCTTCATCAGAGCACTTTTTGGAACATCCTGACAGTAGGGGAATGAAAATATGATTCCTACGCAACAAACGGTTCGAAAATCGCACCTCCCAAACTCAAGTTATGATGAAATGAGTGATAGAGGAAAATTAGAGTTTTGAAAGTAAAGGTAAAGGAATGAAAGTATATACCTTGAAGGTTACATTTGCATTTGTCACTTTGTTGATTTCAGAATACTGTTCATTGCAGCGAAGCCCACATAGCCATCATCATGCCTTCACGATGACCGGAGCGTCCCACGACGATTGAGATCCTGCGACAGGTTGTGATCGATGACGAGCCACTGGACGAGGTGAGTTGACTGAACGTTGACTTTTGAATTTCTGCATTTGACTTTCTGTGATCATTTGCAGGCCCTGGAATTTGACCCTGGGTCCCACCCAGGGCGCCATGGTCCCTATGGGGCACCATGGTCACTTCAGGGCACCATGGTCCCTGACAGGGCGCCATGGTCCCCTCAGGGCGCCATGGTCCCTGACAGGGCGCCATGGTCCCTGATAGGGTGCCATGGTCCCAATCAGGACTTGGCGAGAGATATCAGGGTTAGCATATGATGTTCGATAGTTTGCATGAATGATTTTGATGATTGAGTACTGATTATAGTTATGATTTTGTGTTGCAGGGTCTGACGTACATGAGAGAGCATACGGCGGGACAGATTCTTCGTTGTTTGCGAGATCAGATTCCCTGGCTGACTCAGGCAGAGAGAGACACATTGTCGATTGTGGGTTTATGGTATGTGATCCTCATGCCAGCCATTCGGTTCCATCCTGCGATGCTGATGGCACTGATGGAGCGATGGGATCCTGACACATGCACATTCCATCTTCCAGTAGGGGAGCTGACGGTTACACTTGAGGATGTGTACCGCATACTTCGTCTTCCTATCAGAGGAGCTACTATGACATACGCGACCGATCGGTCTGCGGAGGACCATCAGAGGGAGCAGGTATATTGCATAGGGAGAGTCATGCCAAGCGAGATGAGAGGTCGCATCATGGTCAGCTGGCTCTTACATCCTACAGGATAGGTGCCCCTTATGAGACGTCTTATGATTGCCATCATAGCACTAGCCGTCTACCCTAATGGGCGAGGTACACACATGCATGGGGGTCTCACATGGTGGATCAGAGCTATGGAGAGACACAGGAGAGTATATGCTTGGGGTCGGAGTATGCTTGCACATCTCTATCATGACCTTGAGGAGTATGTGTTTGGATAGGGCTGCAGCTTGATGACATGCACACTTCTACAGGTGTGGATATTTGAGCACTTCACATGCACCAGGCCTGTCGGCTTTCCAATGAGTACGGCTAGCGAGTGACCTAGGTTGTTTGCTTATCCACTTACCAGCGAGTGGAGATTTGGATATTTGTTATATTGGAGAGTGATTTTTGATAGATTGACAGCCGAGGTGACCATGTGGAGACCCTATCTGCGGATGCACAGATGGGATGGAGGGACAATTAGCATGCCTACAAAGGAACCGCCTACTGTGGGGATGATATTCACATATCATAGTCCCATTCTACTTTGATCGAGTACGGAGGCAGTTTGGGCTAGAGCAGTGTGTTCCAGCCGATGTACCGATCTATACTCGACACTCACGAGTCCTTCCCAGACCTAGAGCAGTAGCGAGACCGATGATAGATGACATCGAGACTACAGATATAGAGGGATCTGATCAAGATGTAGTTACTGATTACTTTGCAGAGCCTAGAGCACAGCATAGGTATGTCTCATGGTTTATGAGATCATACCCAGGGCCTATCTTTCCACCAGATCACCCGACAGGCCATCCAGGCCCATGGAGACATGGAGACTGAGATGAGGATCAGGGATCTAGGTCAAAGGAGCCAGAGGAGGGAGAGGGTCATGAGGAGGCAGGAGATCCTGATCCACCTACGGGAGATCAGCCTAGTGCCGAGGAGGAGGAGGAGGACATGGATAGAGATGAGGAGAATGAGGATGCAGGTGAGAATGCGGACGAGGACGAGGATGAGGATGAGGATGACGAGGAGGAGGAGGACAAGGATGAGGAGGAGGATAGAGATGATGAGGAGGGGTCAGATGCAGCTCCCCACCATTCAGGAGATGATACCATAGCCCTGGATCCTCCTCTTATTCCCCAAAAGGGGGAACCCGAGGTGATACGGAGACCTATTTCTAGTACCATCCATCCTACACCCATTGTGCACAGATTATTCGAGTGTGGGGAGCCTAGTAGTTCCCAGTCACAGATGCTACCATATCCTGATCCCTACTGGCATGAGGGAGATCCAGGTATAGTAGGTTTATATTGATTGATTAATGTTTTGATGATATAGAATGGTACTAATACAAAAATCTGTTCAACTGCTACAGCTAATGTGCAGGAGTGGCATTCCCTGATTCAGCAAGAAGTGACAGAAATTTCCACAATGGCACAGATCCCCAGTTCCTCACAGATTGCTTATAGGCCTCAGGGGAACACGGGTCGGCATGAGGACTTGTTTTCCCCATTCCGAGTACAGGTAGACATATGGAGGGAGAGAGAGAGAGTTCTATCGGAGAACCTTCAGCGGGCATAGCGAGATCTAGCAGCAGCTCAGGCTGAGGCTACCTCCTATCGCACGATCCTTATGGATAGGGATCGTAGGAGTTCCTCTCGGAGTCACTCGCGGTCTATATCGCGCTACACACCTATGGGTCCACCTGCACGACCGGATCAAGAAGGAGCATCTAGTCGTCACTCTCCAGCCACTAGCCCTAGGGATAGGAGATGATTTTATGATGTAGGATAGGTCATATTTTGGATGTATAATGACCTATATTTGTATACGATCGATATATATATATATATATATATATACATGCTTCTCTTTTGTCGCAAATGTGTTATCTTTAATGCTTAAAACAATCTATATTTTGCTTTGATTAAATCTAATACATTTGGTAGGTGTACATGTATATTCAGGATTTAATTTCCATGTGATTGATTTCTCAATGCTCCATGATTAAATTGATACATGTGTGACTTAATTAAAATATTTAATCAAGTACTACATTGATGATAGGGAAGAAATATGCATTAATTCTAAGAACCATATAACTAATGTCATTTAATTTTGAACTTAAATACAACATGATACGATCCTACTTAACGCATAAGACATTGTGAAATATGCTAGCATAATGGAAATGTAAATCTTTTACAATTTACATAAATGAATTCAAGACAAACTATAAAGTAAAGAAACACGCTTGTCAAGAACGAAGCAATATAGATTAAACACCATAACATTTAATTCTATTTTTCTCTATTTAGGAGATACTAACATATTACCCAATGTTGAAGAACTGAAAAGAAAATAAGGAATGAAGAGTTAAGCATAATATCTACGCAAGTGCATAGCATTTATAGGTTCTTTAAGAGGCGTACTGTCTACATCCGCTATTTTGTAAGCACCTGATCCATAATCTTCAATAACGATATATGGTCCAAGCCAATTCGGACTAAATTTTCCCTTTTCTGCAGGTAAGGCATTCACATTGCGCTGATTCTCATAGAGGACTAAGTCACCTACTAAGAAGGAATGTTGAATAACCTTATCATTATAGCTTTTTTGTAGAGTTTTGTGATATGCTTGAATATGCTCAAGAGCGTTTATACGCTATTCATCAAGCATCTCAAGCTGTTGAAGTCGTTGTTCTCTATAAGAGTCATCATCTACTATACCTTTGAGAGAAACCCTAAGTGATGGAATCTCTAACTCTAAAGGCATAATAGCGTCAGCACCATAAACAAGATTATAAGGGGTAGTTCATGTAGCAATTCGTACACTCGTTCGGTAGACCCAAAGAGCATAGATTAGCTAATTACTCCAATCCTTACCATGCTTATTCACAGTTTTGCGAAGAATTTGTTCAATTATCTTATTGGATGATTCGGCTTGACCATTTGACTAAGGATAGTATGGTGTAGAAAATCGATGTTTGATATGATACTTCTCGAGGAATTTCTTCATGTCCTTGTTCTTAAATGATGTCCCATTATCTGCGATTATAGTGGAAGGTATCCCGAATCGAGAAATGATGTTTTCTAGAAGAAATTGACAAATCACTTCAGCAGTAGTAGAGCGAAGGGGAATAGCTTCTACCCACTTCGTAAAGTAATCTGTTGCAGTTATAATGAAGGTGTGTCCTTGAGATGAAGGAGGAGAGATTTTACCAATGAGATCCAAACCCCATGTGGAGAAAGGCCAAGAAGTTACTTGAGAACGGAGTTCTTGGGCAGAAGCATGAATCAGATTATTGTGTTGTTGACATTGATGACATTTCTTAACAAATGAAAAAGAATCCTTCTGCATAGTTTGCCAATAGTATCCCATACGAAGCAATCTTTGAACAAAGGATTTGCCTCCGAAATGCCCCCCACAGGCACCTGAATGTGCTTCTTCAAGAGCAATGGGGATTTCCGATTTGTTTAGACAGCGAAGGAGAAGACCGTCATAACCCCTTCGGTAAAGGACATTAGAAAGAATGATATATCTAGTGGGCAGCTTGCGGATTCTAGCCCTAGTGTTCCTATTGGTGGAATCAGGAAAGGTACCATCGGTCAAATATCTTACGATATGCAAATACCATTCATCTGAGTCTACAAAGGCACAACATGTTACCAAGCTAGAATCGTCTACAATAGCTGGAGAAATAAGGTTGTGAATAACAAATTTAAGATCAACCACAGGGTCCTGTAAAGATAGAAGAGAAGCCACACATGCCATTACGTCCGCATGTCAATTATCTTTTCGAGGAACATGTTCCATGGTATAAGAATTGAATTTTTGTAATAAAGAGATAGCAAGATATTTATATTGTGATAATTTGTCTTGTTTTGCTTGATACAATCCTGTTACTTGTCTTATAATCAATTGAGAATCTCCATAAATATGTATGTGCTTTATATTCAGAGCTAAGGCTGCTTTTATTCCCGCTATAAGAGCCTCATACTCAGCAATGTTATTGGTACACAGGAAATTTAGATGATAGGATAAGGGAATAGATTTCCTTGTAGGAGAAATCAGAACAACACCTGCCCCCGATCCTGTACGACACTTAGAACCATCAAAGTATAATTCCCAAGTTTCATCTTTTTCTATAGAAAAAATGAAGTCATCGGGGAAAGACTCAGAATTAGGGAAGGAGAAAGGTGAAGGGGCCTCAACTAAGTGGTCAGTCAATGCTTGCCCTTTAATTGCTTTTTGTGAAACAAATTTAAGGTCAAATTTAGTTAACATCATAACCCACTTAGCTAGGCGTCCTGATAAATCAGTTTTAGAGAAAAGATGCTTCAAAGGATCAAACTTTACCATGACGTGGTTTTCTGAATTTAAAAGATAATGTCTCAATTTCTGAGTTGCAAACACCAAGGCCAAGCATTGTCTTTCTATCGCAGAATATCGGGTCTCATAATCGAGTAAGGTATGACTTATGTAATAAACTGAACATTCCTTACCATCTTTATCATGTTGTGCCAACAATGCTGTGAGAGCATGAGAGGAAGCAGCTGTATACAAAAGGAAGGGTTTAGAAGGTTCGGCAAGTTGAAGAATAGGAGGACTAGCCAAATACACTTCTAAATCTTCAAATGCTTGCTGACAATCTTCATTATATTGAAAAGTGATATTCTTTTTGAGAAGTTGAGTAAAAGGAAAGGTACGATCCGCAAGTTGAGATACAAACCTACGAATATCTTGGATCTTTCCTTGTAAGCTTTTAAGTTGAGACACATTTCTAGGAGGTGGCATGTTGACAGTAGCATCTATTTTCTTAGTGTCCACCTCAATCCCACGATGTGAAACTATGAATCCTAAAAGTTTTCCACTATCCACACCGAAAACACATTTTCGGGGATTCAAGCGCATGTGATATTTACGAATTCTTTCAAAGATTTCACGAAGGATTTTAATATGATCTATGCGAAGAATGGATTTGGCTAAAATATCATCAACATAATCCTCTAAAATCTTATGCATATAATCATGAAAGATAAGGGTCATCGCTCGTTGATAAGTTGCACTGGCATTTTTAAGTCCGAAAGGCATCATTATCCAACAAAACATACCCCAAGGAGTGGTGAAAGAGGTTTTGAATTGATCTTGAGGGTTAATGAAAATTTGATTGTATACTGAAAAACCATCCATGAAGGATAACAAGGCATGTCCTTCCGTAGAATCAACTATCATGTCAATGTTTGGAAGAGGGAAATCATCTTTTAAAGAAGCCCTATTTAAATCTCAAAAATCGATACACATTCTTATTTTATTATCTGGTTTAGCCACAGTGACAATATTTGAAATCCATGGGGAATAGTCAATAGGGCGGATAAATCCAGCCTCCAATAATTTTTCAATCTCAGCCTTAACAAGCAGAGCCACCTTAGGATTCATTTTTTGAATCTTTTGTTTCACGATCTTAGCATCGGGAACTAAGGCAATATTATGAGTGACAATCTTAGTATCTATACCAGGCATGTCAGAGTATGTCCAAGCAAAGATCTCGGGGAATTCATGCAATAAATCTTCATATTGTTTTTGTTCTTCTTCATCCAAACATTTTCCAATTTTAATAACTCTTTCTTTATTGCAAGGATCCATCTTAACATCCATGGTGTCACTTATAAGAAGATTACTTTGTTGAGAAGTATCCTTTAACTGAGGGAATTCTTTCACAATCTCATCATTATTGATCTCTTTTCCAAAATAGGCTTCAGTGTTCAAACAATAAGGAAGTCCCCTATTGTGATGATAACAAGGAAGAGTGTCATAGGCTCGCAAGAATTCAGCTAAAACATCATCGGTAGGGAAGACATCCAAAGCATAGGCACACGAAGGATCCCCATCAATATACTCAGGGTGTTGTATTGATAGAGATGTAGAAATAGCATTAACACTAATGCATGGTCTCTTAGAAGCTTTAGTGCATTTGCAGGGATTATAGCCAAGTCCAAAGGCATAATTGTGAAAATTATTCTCTAGAGGAACCTTTATACCTTGTTCATGATAGCCACAACCATTTCCATGATACCCATGCTTAGCAAAAATGCAAAAACCACGACCATAACGATCAGCCATTTCAGAAAGAGAAGGTGGTTTTTCATAAGACAAAGAATCAAACTCTTCAGAATTAGAGGTGTGAGGAGAAGAAGTTTGAGAAGCGGCCACAAAATTATTACTCATAGGTTCAGGTAAGATTGACTGATTTTTAGCTTCTTCCATCTTTTCAACTTTAAGCTCTCTAGAAGGAACCTTATATTCACCTACAAAGGTGGGATTAAAATCAAGAGATCCCCAATCATCTTCTGCGAGATCCTTCTCAGGATCAAAATCCTTCTTATGTGTAGATTCAAGTCGAGAAGAATCTTCTTCAGGAGCTCTAGACTCATCCAAAGAATTTTGATCATCAGAGAGCGAGGATTCATCGATAGATATCTTGTTTAAAGAGTCATCACTAGACGAGGATGGCTTAGAAGAACCCCCTTTGGAAGTAGATGTTTGTAGACAAGCTTGAAAATTAGTATCACCTATCAAGGTATATGTCTTATTGTTATAAATAAATTTAACTTGTCTATGCAATATAGAGGGGACAGCTTGCATACTGTGAATCCAAGGTCTCCCTAATAACAAGTTGTATGTTAAATTTCCCGACATAACATGGATAGGAGTAGGCAAAGTAACAGGTCCCAATGTGAGAGGTAAGGTGATAATACCTAATGAAGTCTTAGCCACATTGTCAAAGCCTCGAATGGGATGAGAGTTAGGCTCAATGAGGGATGTATCCACATTCATTTTATGCAATAGATTAATGCTACACACATTAAGGCCAGAGCCATTATCTACTAGTGTTCATCTTATAGCAGTGTCTTTCATGATAACCACAATCATCAAGGGATCATATTGATGTTGAATTTCACTAGTAGGCAACTCATCTTGGGTAAACACAATTTGAGCTTTAGGATTCATCATAGAGTTAACCAAAGATGCTATATTACTAGATGTATTCAGTGGAGGAATATTCAAATCTTTCAAGGCATCTTGTAACATTCCATGATGAGCGGAAGAATTTTGAATCAAATCCCAGAGGGATATCTTAGCAGGGGTAGCTTTAAGTTGTTCTATGAGATCATATTCCTTACCCATAACTTGCGAAATACGGGGAGCTTGTGGAAGAATTGGTTGAGGATTAGGAAGAGAAACTGGAATAATAGGAGGAGGATTAGGCTGCCTATTATTTATGGTGTGATAAGTATGGGCAACCGCATGATAACTCTCTCTAGTTAATTGCTTCGCATAACTATAAGGACTTATAGGTTTTCTTCCTTGCACAATTATGATTGGTTTATTCAGAGTACGAAAGGAATCATGATCATACCCTCCCTTGGACAGTAAGGAGAGGTGATTTAGGAACTTGAAAGGTGGGAGAAGGATAAGCACCTTGGACTTCAAAGAGAGGCTTGTTATGCTCATTCAAGTTTATCATGTTAACCAATTTAGAAGTCTTGTTCTTGTTTAAAGATTTCTATAAAGCCACAAAGTCATCAAGAGAATCATCCAACAAAGCATGATCATATCGATTAAAAGGTTTACCTTTTGATTCAGAAGGAGACATCTCCTCATAGAGGGGATTATTGAAAACAACCATGTTACTAGATTTAGTGGAAGAGTTAATAGGAATGTACCCTTGAGAGGAACCATTCGACTTATCTTTCTCATCACACCTAAATGGCATAGTAACAAGGTTTATGAGTTTTTGGTAAAATGAAGGTTTGGCATCTTTAGGGTTCAAAAACTCATCTTGGCTATACTCATAATAATCATCATAAGCATGAACATTTTGCAAATAAAAATCTGACATTCTGAAATAAAGGTTGCATAAAATTTAAAAACACAATGCAAAGAAACACTCTCTCTCTTTTTTTTTTTTAATGAAAATGAAATGAAAACACACTAAATCTAGATCTAGATCTAACAAATGCAATGAAAGAGGAAGCAATAATAGATTCACGTCAGGTTCACCAAAATGTGTAGGGGAAAAAGCGAGACTAGGTTAACATGCCCTAATCCTACCTTTTGACACACATTATGGAATACGAAAGAGCCTAGAGGTATCACACAATTGGCTACTTCTTTTTGTGAAAGAGAGAGCCACCGGCTACCTATTAGGATTTCTATTCCTTTGTTGAAATTGAAAGATAAAATGATGCAAGTTCAAGTCCTAATCCCAAAATGCATGTATGAACTAATAACAAGATTGCAAAATCGAGATTAAACAATGAACAACTGTAAACACAAGGACAAAACAAGAATGCAGATGCGTACCCAGAGTCAAAATTTGAGTGAAAATGTTCGGGATGGGGGCACGGGCGCCACTGTCCTGATACTGTACCGGAAACTGCACCTGAAACTGCTGTCTTGCACTCTGGAAACTGTCGGAAAATGCTGTCTGTCAGGAGGACCAGGGTGCCCAGCGCCTCTATCCCAGGGACCAGGGCGCCCAGCACCCCTATCCTAGCAGGACCAGGGTGCCCCACGCCCCTATCCAGGTCTTTTTCTCTGCAATTTGGTGTGGAGTGCTATCTCGACCTACTTTTCCTGGATCTGTAACCTGCGACGTCGTTCGAGTCCCGAAACCTACACTTATATCTGAAAAGGGTGTGGGCGGCTATATAGGGTTTTGCCTTAGTCAAACCCCCACTTTGATGATTTCCACCTCCATGAATAGCCAAGTTGTATTGTAAAATGTATTGTGTGTGCAGACCTTGTGTGTGTGCAAGATCCTAAAATGCAAGCAAGCAAACTAGAGCAACCTAGAAAGTACACCTTAATTGCTTGTAAATGATAATGTAAATGCTCTAAATCAAGATGCAAAGTGATCTAAATCATGAATAAAGGATGTATTGAAGCTTATGCAAAGACATGAAAACAACATGAAATCATACCCAACCCCCAAGGGAGAGGTACAAGCCAATCCTCAGTCGGTAATCTCCTATTGTTCTTCAACATCTTCCAAGCCCTAAATGGATGAATGAAATTGATAAATGCTTGATAGAGGGATGTTGAATTTTGTTGAAGTCTTCAAAGATCTGCTCTTTCGCTGCATATGAGGTTCCTGAAAACAAAAATCGGATCCTTTCAAATGAAGAAAGAGAGCTCTTATGTATGAAACCCTAGGTCGTAATTTCGTCTTTTCGCCGACCTAGAGATTTAATTTCTCACCAATTTCTTGGGATTAAGCTTTATTTTATGATTGGATTGTGCTCCTAAAATTTCGGGAAAAATGTCCAGGACCATGTGCACTCCGGGCGCCATGGTCCCGACAACTTTTCACCAAATTTTCAGGGTCGTCGGATATGATGATTTTAGAGAGAATCCCAAAGTTAGAAGTGATTTCGAGATGTTTTGACCCTCGAAACCAAGCCCCCAAGCTCAAAATAGGACTTAGTTAGGGTTTTTGATTGAATGATGTATAGGAGGAATAAAATGAAAAGGGCACACTTTAACGAAAGGGCCCAGCTTTATGATGTAGAGGATGATGAAATAGGACCTTAGACCTAATTAATTTGATGAATTAAGTGCTAAAGGAGAAATGCAATGCAAAATGTAAAATGCACCAAGGTGAGTGCTAAACTAGGTGTGAAATTGTACTACCCTAGCAAGTGCGTACAATTTACGACGCTACAATCTATTGTTTGATCTCCTGTACAAATATATTCCAATTGGATCACATTCCTATCTACCATGTCTCATACATAATGAGATGGAATCTCAATACGTTTGGATCTGTCACGAAACACCATATTCACTGAAATTTTTATACAACTTTGGTTGTTGCAATGAATAATTATAGGCTTCAGTGGTTCACTAAATAACCCCACAAGTAGCTTCCTAAGCCATATTGCTTATCGAGCAGCCATGGAGGTTGCAATGTATTCGGCCTCAGTGGAACTATATGCTACTGATGGCTATTTTCTTGCTAATCCAAGATATCATGGCTGAATCTAAACTGAACCAGCACCCTGAGGTGTTTTTCCTGTTAGTTACACTTTCAGCCCAACCTAAATCTGTGAATCTATGTAGATCTAGTTCAACTCTCTCATATTTGAGACCAAGTTTTAGGTTACCTTGTAGATATCTCATGATATGTTTTACTGCTACCAAGTGTATCTCCTTAGGTTCACACATAAACTAACTTCAAGGCATTAACTGCATAACAAATATTTGGTCTCGTATTTAGAAGATGCATCAGGGAACCAATCACTTGCCTATATAGAGTAGGATCTGAGGCTTGTGATTCTACTGCTACTTCCTTAAGTTTATGAAGGTTTGTTTTCATTTGGAGAGGTCATGGGTTTGCAGTTTAGCATTCCAAATCTTTTCAAAATTTCCAAGGTATATTTATCTTGGTTTAGTATGATGCCATCAGAGTTCTACCATAATTCCAAATCTAGGAAATAATGAAGGAGTCCCAAGTCCTTCATATCAAATTCTTTAGCAAGGTCTTTCTTACACTAAACTATGAGGTGATCTTTTCCTATGATTAACAAGTCATCAATATATAAAACCAATATTATCATATCACCTTTGTTTTACTTATAGTAGAGGTTAGGATCTGCATCATTCTTGGAGAAGCCTAGATTTCAGAGATAAGTATCAATTCTTTCATACCAGGCCATGGGAGCCTATTTAAGCCCATAGAGAGCTTTCTAGAGTCTACACACATGAGATTTTGTATCATTAATCTCAAACCCTTTAGGTTGCTCTAGGTATACTTCTTCTGAAGGTTCCTGAAGGAGCAGTATACTTCTGAGCTTCTTTTATAGTTTTGGTGGCCCATAGTGGTCTTTTCTTGAGGTTCTCTTTAGGTGGGTTTTGAGTTTCACCTACATTTTCCTCAAGACTCTCCCTCTAAAGCTCAGGAGAAGAGACTTCCTTTATTCTAGGGGTGGGGATATAGACTTCAGGTTCTATTGAGATTTGGGCTCTTTTGAAAGCTAAGTCTTCTTCAAAGGTTACATTCCTACTTATTTCATTATTCCTCTAACCAGGTATATAGGTTTCACTATATCCTACAAGTATTCCCCCTTTTTCAGAATGCTCTAATTTTTAATCTCTTCTCCTTAGTGTGTAGGGGAAAACGTGAGACTAGGTTAACATGCCCTAATCCTACCTTTTGACACACATTACAGAATACGAAAGAGCCTAGAGGTATCACATAATTGGCTACTTCTTTTTGTGAAAGAGAGAGCCATGGGCTACCTATTAGGATTTCTATTCCTTTGTTGAAATTGAAAGATAAAATGATACAAGTTCAAGTCCTAATCCCAAAATGCATGTATGAACTAATAACAAGATTGTAGAATTGAGATTAAACAATAAACAGCTATAAATACAAGGATGAAATAAGAATGTAGATGCGTACCCAGAGTGAAAATCTGAGTGAAAATGTTCGGGATGGGGGCGCGGGCACCACTGTCCTGATACTGTAATGGAATCTGCACCTGAAACTGCTGTCTTGCACTCTGGAAACTATCGGAAATGCTGTCTGTCAGGAGGACCAGGGCACCCAGTGCCCCTGTCCTGGCAGGACCAGGGTGCACCACGCCCCTGTCCAGGTCTTTTTCTCTACAATTTGGTGTGGAGTGCTGTCTCGACCTGCTTTTCTTGGATCTGTAACCTGCGGTGTTGTTCGAGTCGCGAAACCTGCACTTATATCTGAAAAGGGTGTGGGTGGCTATATAGGGTTTTACCTTAGTCAAACCCCCGCTTTGGTGATTTCCACCTCCATGAATAGCCAAGTTGTATTGTAAAATGTATTGTGTGTGCAGACCTTGTGTGTGTACAAGATCCTAAAATGCAAGCAAGAAAACTAGAGCAACCTAGAAAGTAAACCATAATTGCTTGTAAATGACAATGTAAATGCTCTAAATCAAGATGCAAAGTGATCTAAAGAATGAATAAAGGATATATTGAAGCTTATGCAATGACATGAAAACAACATGAAATCATACCCAACCCCCAAGGGAGGGGTACAAGCCAATCCTCAGTTGGTAATCTCCTATTGTTCTTCAATGTCTTCCAAGCCCTAAATGGATGAATGAAATTGATAAATGCTTGATAGAGGGATGTTCAATATTGTTGAAGTCTTCAAAGATCTGCTCTTTTGCTGCATATGAGGTTCCTGAAAACAAAAATTTGGATCCCTTCAAATGAAGAGAGAGAGCTCTTATGTATGAAACCCTAGGTCATAATTTCATCTTTTGGCCGACCTAGAGATTGAATTTCCCACCAATTTCTTGGGGTTAAGCTTTATTTTATGATTGGATTGTGCTCCTAAAATTTCAGAAAAAATGTCCGGGACCATGTGCACTCCGGGCACCACGGTCCCGACAACTTTTCACCAAATTTTCAGGGCCGTCGAATATGATGATTTTAGAGAGAATCCCGAAGTTACAGGTGATTTCGAGATGTTTTGACCCCGGAAACCAAGCCCCCAAGTTCAAAATAGGACTTAATTAGGGTTTTTGATTGAATGATGTATTGGAGGAATAAAATGAAAAGGGCACACTTTAACGAAAGGGCCCAACTTTATAATGTAGAGGATGATGAAATAGGACCTTAGACCTAATTAATTTGATTAATTAAGTGCTAAAGGAGAAATGCAACACAAAATGTAAAATGCACCAAGGCGAGTGCTAAACTAGGTGTGAAATTGTACCACCCTAGCAAGTGCGTGCAATTTACGATGCTACATTTAGGCCCCACTTTAGCGGTCATATGAGTACTACGTGCATATGCAAGCTAAAGTACAGAAAAGTAAACATTATTTGAAAAAGGATATATCCATAAGTTGTCGGACGAAGCCCCCAGTTGTATCTGCAGTACACAGTTAGGAACCGCACCCTACAAAGCACACGTTAGATCACAAAATCACCTAATGATTACTAAGGAAAGTGATGAAATTTGTGAGTAGCTATATGCTCCCCGCTATTTCAACTTTCTTATTTAGGGAGGTGAAACAGGGTAGCATGTTTACTTATGACAAATTATGTAAGAGAGTATTGATGAGGGATGTTCACTGAATAGGCTTCATCAGAGCACTTTTTGGAACATCCCGAGAGTAGAGGAATGAAAATATGATTCCTACACAACAAACGGTTCAAAAATTGCATCTCCCAAACTCAAGTTATGATGAAATGAGTGATAGAGGAAAATTAGGGTTTTGAAAGTAGAGGTAAAGGAATGAAAGTATATACCTTGAAAGTGACATTTGCATTTGTCACTTTGTTGATTTTGGTATACTGTTCATTGCAGCAGAGCCCACATAGCCATCATCATGCCTTCACGATGACCGGAGTGTCCCACAAGGATTGAGATGAAGGAGGAGAGATTTTACCAATGAGATCCAAAGCTCGTGTGGAGAAAGGCCAAGAAGCTACTTGAGAACGAAGTTCTTGGGTAGGAGCATGAATCAGATTATTGTGTTGTTGACATTGATGACATTTCTTAACAAATGAAAAAGAATCCTTTTGCATAGTTTGCCAATAGTATCCCATATGAAGCAATCTTTGAGCCAAGGATTTGCCTTCGAAATGCCCCCCATAGGCACCTAAATGTGCCTCTTCAAGAGAAACGGGGATTTCCAATTTGTTAAGATAGAAAAGGAGAAGACCATCATAACCCCTTCGGTAAGGACATTAGAAAGAATGATATATCTAGTAGACAGCTTGTGGATTCTATCCCTAGTGTTCCTATTGATGGAATCAGGAAAGGTACCATCAGTCAAATATCTTACGATATGCGAATACCATTCATCTGAGTCTATAAAGTCACAACATGTTACCAAGCTAGAATTGTCTACAATAGCTGGAGAAATAAGGTTGTGAATAACAAATTTAAGATCAACCACAGGGTCCTCTAAAGATATAAGAGAAGCCACACATGCAATTGCATCCGCATGTCGATTATCTTTTTGAGGAACAGGTTCCATGGTATAAGAATCGAATTTTTGTAATAAAGAGATAGCAAGATCTTTATATTGTGATAATTTGTCTTGTTTTGCTTGATACAGTCCTGTTACTTGTCTTATAATCAATTGAGAATCTCCATAAATATGTATGTGCTTTATATTCAGAGCTAAGGCTTCTTTTATTCCCGCTATAAGAGCCTCATACTCAGCAATGTTATTGGTACACAGGAAATTTAGACGATAGGATAAGGGAATAGATTTCCTTGTAGGAGAAATCAAAACAACACCTGCCCCCGATCCCGTACGACACTTAGAACCATCAAAGTATAATTCCCAAGTTTCATCTTTTTCTATAGAAAAAATGAAGTCATCGGGGAAAGACTCAGAATTAGGGAAGGAGAAAGGTGAAGGGGCCTCAACTAAGTGGTCGGTCAATGCTTGCCCTTTAATTTCTCTTTGTGAAACAAATTTAAGGTCAAATTCAGTTAACATCATAACCCACTTAGCTAGGCATCCTGATAAATCAGGTTTAGAGAAAAGATGCTTCAAAGGATCAAACTTTACCATGACGTGGACTTCTGAATTTAAAAGATAATGTCTCAATTTCTGAGTCGCAAACACCAAGGCCAAGCATTGTCTTTCTATCGCATAATATTGGGTCTCATAATCGAGTAAGGTACGACTTATGTAATAAACTGGACATTCCTTACCATCTTTATCATGTTGTGCCAACAATGCTGCAAGAGCATGAGAGGAAGCAGCTGTATACAGAAGGAAGGGTTTAGAAGGTTCGGCAGGTTGAAGAATAGGAGGACTAGCCAAATACACTTTTAAATCTTCAAATTCTTGCTGACAATCTTCATTCCATTGAAAAGTGATATTCTTTTTGAGAAGTTGAGTAAAAGGAAAGGTAAGATCCACAAGTTGAGATACAAACCTACGAATAACTTGAATCTTTCCTTGTAAGCTTTTAAGTGGAGACACATTTCTAGGAGGTGGCATGTTGACAATAGCATCTATTTTCTTAGTGTCCACCTCAATCCCACGATGCGAAACTATGAACCCTAATAGTTTTCCACTATCCACACCGAAAACACATTTTTAGGGATTCAAGCGCATGTGATATTTACGAACTCTTTCAAAGATTTGATGAAGGATTTTAATATGATCTATGCGAAGAATAGATTTGGCTAAAATATCATCAACATAATCCTCTAAAATCTTATGCATATAATCATGAAAGATAAGGGTCATCGCTCGTTGATAAGTTGCGTTGGCATTTTTAAGTCCAAAAGGCATCATTATCCAACAAAACGTACCCTAAGGAGTGGTGAAAGCGGTTTTGAATTGATCTTGAGGGTTAATGAAAATTTGATTGTATCCGGAAAAACCATCCATGAAGGATAGCAAGGCATGTCCTACCATAGAATCAACTATCATGTCGATGTTTAGAAGAGGGAAATCATCTTTTAAAGAAGCCTTATTTAAATCTCAAAAATTGGTACACATTCTTATTTTGTTATCTGGTTTAGCCACAGCGACAATATTTGAAATCCATGGGGAATAATCAATAGGGCGAATAAATCCAGCCTCCAATAACTTTTCAATCTCAGTCTTAACCTTAGGATTCATTTTTTGAATTTTTTGTTTCACGGGCTTAGCATCGGGAACTAAGACAATATTATGAGTGACAATCTTAGGATCTATACCACGCATGTCAGAGTATGTCCAAGCAAAGATCTCAGGGAATTCATGCAATAAATCTTCATATTGTTTTTGTTCCTCTTCATCCAAACATTTTCCAAGTTTAATAACTTTTTCCTCCTTGCAAGGATCCATCTTAACATCAATGGTGTCACTTATAAGAAGATTACTTTGTTGAGGAGTATCCTTTAACTGAGGGAATTCTTTCACAATCTCATCATTATCAATCTCTTTTCCAAAATAGGCTTCAGTGTTCAAACAATAAGGGAGTCCCTTATTGTGATGATAACGAGGAAGAGTATCATATGCTCCTAAAAACTCAGCTAAAGCATCATCGGTAGGGAAGACATCCAAAGCACAGTCACATGAAGGATCCCCATCAATATACTCAGGGTGTCTCATTGGTAGAGATGTAGAAATAACATTTACACTGATGCATGGTCTCTTAGAAGCTTTAGTGCATTTGCAGGGATTATAGCCAAGTCCAAAGGCATAATTGTGAAAATTATTCTGTGGAGGAACCTTTATCCCTTGTTCGTGAGTGCCACAACCATTTCCATGATACCCATGCTTAGCAAAAATACAAAAACCAAGACCATAACGATCAGCCATTTAAGAAAGAGAAGGCGGTTTTTCATAAGATGAAGAATCAAACTCTTTAGAATTAGAGGTGTGAGTAGAAGAAGTTTGAGAAGCGGCCACAAAATTATTACTCATAGGTTCAGGTAAGATTGACTGATTTTTAGCTGCTTGCTTCTTTTCAACTTTAAGCTCTCTAGAAGGAACCTTATATTCACCTACAAAGGTGGGATTGAAATGAGGAGATCCCCAATCATCTTCTGCGAGAACCTTCTCAGGATCAAAATCCTTCTTATGTGTAGATTCAAGTCGAGAAGAATCTTCTTCAGGAGCTCCAGACTCATCCAAAGAATTTTGATCATCAGAGAGCTTGGATTCATTGATAGGTATCTTGTTTGAAGAGTCATCACTAGATGAGGATGGCTTAGAAGAACCCCCTTTGGAAGTAGATGTTTGCAGACAAGGTTGAAAATTAGTATCACCTATCAAGGTATATGTCTTATTGTTATAAATAAATTTAACTTGTCTATGCAATGTAGAGGGGATAGCTTGCATACTGTGAATCCAAGGTCTCCCTAATAACAAGTTGTATGTTAAATTTCCCGACATAACATGGATAGGAGTAGGAAAAGTAATAGGTCCCACTGTGAGAGGTAAGGTGATAATACCTAATGAAGTCTTAGCCACATTGTCAAAGCCTCGAATGGGATGAGAGTCAGGCTCAATGTGGGATGTATCCACATTCATTTTATGCAATAGATTAATGCTACACACATTAAGGCCAGAGCCATTATCTACTAGTGTTCGTCTTATAGCAGTGTCTTTCATGATAACCACAATCATCAAGGGATCATATTGATGTTCAATTTCACTAGTAGGCAACTCATCTTGGGTAAACACAATTTGAGCCTTAGGATTCATCACAGAGTTAACCAGAGATGCTATATTACTGGATGTATTCGGTGGAGGAACATTCAAATCTTTCAAGGCATCTTGTAACATTCCTTGATGAGCGGAAGAAGTTTGAATCAAATCCCAAAGGGATAACTTAGCAGGGGTAGCTTTAAGTTGTTCTATGAGATTATATTCCTTACCCATAACTTGCGAAATATAGGGAGCTTGTGGAAGAGTTGGTTGGGGATTAGGAAGAGAAACTGGAATAATAGGAGGAGGATTAGGCTGCCTATTATTTCTGGTGTGATAAGTATGGGCAACTACATGATAACTCTCTCTAGTTAATTGCTTCGCATAACTATAAGGACTTATAGGTTTTCTTCCTTGCACAGTGATGATTGGTTTATTCAGAGTACGAAAGGAATCATGATCATACCCTCCTTGGACAGTAAGGAGAGGTGATTTAGGAACTTGAAAGGTGGGAGAAGGACAAGCACCTTGGACTTCAAAGAGAGGCTTGTTATGCTCATTCAAGTTTATCATGTTAACCAATTTAGAAGTCTTGTTCTTGTTTAAATATTTCGATAAAGCCACAAAGTCATCAAGAGCATCATCCAACAAAGCATGATCATATCGATTAAAACGTTTATCTTTTGATTCAAAAGGAGACATCTCCTCATAGAGGGGATTATTGAAAACAACCATGTTACTAGATTTAGTGGACGAGTTGATAGGAATGTACCCTTGAGAGGAACCATTCAACTTATCTTTCTCATCACACATAAATGGCATAGTAACAAGGTTTATGAGTTTTTGGTAAAATGAAGGTTTGGCATCTTTAGGGTTGAAAAACTCATCTAAAGCTTCACATAATTCATCTTGGCTATACTCATAATAATCATCATAAGCATGAACATTTTGCAAATAAAAATCTGACATTTTGAAATAAAGATTGCATAAAATTTAAAATCACAATGCAAAGAAACACACTCTCTTTTTTTTTTTTTCTTTTTAATGAAAATGAAATGAAAAAACACTAAATCTAGATCTAGATCTAACAAATGCAGTGCAAGAGGAAGCAATGATAGATTCACGTCGGGTTCACCAAAATGTGTAGGGGAAAAAGCGAGACTAGGTTAACATGCCATAATCCTACCTTTTGACACACATTACGGAATACGAAAGAGCCTAGAGGTATCACACAATTGGCTACTTCTTTTTGTGAAAGAGAGAGCCACCGGCTACCTATTAGGATTTCTATTCCTTTGTTGAAATTGAAAGATAAAATGATACAAGTTCAAGTCCTAATCCCAAAATGCATGTATGAACTAATAACAAGATTGCAGAATTGAGATTAAACAATAAACAACTGTAAATACAAGGATGAAATAAGAATGCAGATGCATACGCGGAGTGAAAATCTGAGTGAAAATGTTCAGGACAGGGGCGGGGGCGCCACTGTCCCGATACTGTGCTGGAAACTGCACCTGAAACTGCTATCTCGCACTCTAGAAACTGTCGGAAATGTTGTCTGTCAGGAGGACCAGGGTGCCCAGCGCCTCTGTTCCAGGGACCAGGGTGCCCAGCGCCCCTGTCCTGGCATGACCAGGGTGCCCCACACCCCTGTCCAGGTCTTTTGCTAGGCAATTTGGTGTGGAGTGCTGTCTCGACCTACTTTTCTTGGATCTGTAACCTGCAGCGTCATCCGAGTCTTGAAACCTGCACTTATATATGAAAAGGGTGTTGGCGGCTATATAGGGTTTTGCCTTAGTCAAACCCCCACTTCGGTGATTTCCACCTCCATGAATAGCCAAGTTGTATTGTAAAATGTATTGTGTGTGTAAGATCCTAAAATTCAAGCAAGCAAACTAGAGCAACCTAGAAAGTAAACCCTAATTTCTTGTAAATGATGATGTAAATGCTCTAAATCAAGATGCAAAGTGATCTAAAGCATGAATAAAGGATATATTGAAGCTTATGCAAAGACATGAAAACAACATGAAATCATACCCAACCCCCAAGGGAGGGGTACAAGCCAATCCTCAGTCGGTAATCTCCTATTGTTCTTCAATGTCTTCCAAGCCCTAAATGGATGAATGAAATTGATAAATGCTTGATAGAGGGATGTTGAATGTTGTTGAAGTCTTCAAAGATATGCTCTTTCGCTGCATATGAGGTTCCTGAAAACAAAAATTCGGATCCCTTCAAATGAAGAAAGAGAGCTCTTATGTATGAAACCCTAGGTCATAATTTCATCTTTTGGCCGACCTAGAGATTGAATTTCCCACCAATTTCTTAGGGTTAATCTTTATTTTATGATTGGATTGTGCTCCTAAAATTTTGGGAAAAATGTCCGGGACCATGTGCACTCCGGGCGCCACGGTCTCGATAACTTTTCACCAAATTTTTAGGGCTGTCGGATATGATGATTTTAGAGAGAATGCTGAAGTTACAGGTGATTTCGAGATGTTTTGACCCCCGAAACCAAGCCCCCAAGTTCAAAATAGAACTTAATTAGGGTTTTTGATTGAATGATGTATTGGAGGAATAAAATGAAAAGGGCACACTTTAACGAAAGGGCCCAACTTTATAATGTAGAGGATGATGAAATAGGACCTTAGACCTAATTAATTTGATTAATTAAGTGCTAAAGGAGAAATGCAACGCAAAATGTAAAATGCACCAAGGCGGGTGCTAAACTAGGTGTGAAATTGTACCACCCTAGCAAGTGCGTACAATTTACGACGCTACACTTAGGTACATGAATATAGATAGGACACCCAAATATTTTAAGGTGGCTGATATCTAGATTTGTTTTAGTAAAGACTTCCTTAGGGGTTTTAGCTTCAAGATGGGAGTGAGGACATCTATTTTGTATATATATAGCAGTACTTGTTGCTTTTGCCAAAAGGTTGGTATTTAGATTCTGATCGAGAATCATGGCTTTGCTAGCTTCTACAATTATTCTATTTTTTTTCCTCTCAGCTACCCCATTTTGTTGAGGGTTATAGTAAACTTCCTCTTAATCCCAGCATTTTTACAAAAGCTTTCTTTTTTTTAAACAAATCTGAGGTGTATTTCGCCCCATTGTCAGTTCTTATGGTTTTGATTTTATTTCCTAAGTAATTTTCTATTAGTGATTTAAATTCCTTAAACCTATTAAGGATCTCTTCTGATTCTTTACATTTCAGAAAGTAGATCCATGTTTTCCTAGAGTAGTCGTCAAAAATTATTATATGATACAAACATCCCTCTAAAGAAGGTACAGACATAGGTCAAGATATATTAGAATGAACTAACTCTAGAACTTTGTTTGCTTGCCTAGTACTATTTTGGAAAACACCTTTAGCATTTTTACCTAGTGCACATCCCTTGCATGCCCCTAAATGATATTGCTTTAACTTAGGTAGGCCTATGACAAGGTTTCCCATTGATGATAAAGATCTACAAATTCAGATGACCTAGTCTTCTATGCCAAACTTCATTAACATCTATAGTTTCATGGATTAGGGCTAGGTTGAGCTCTATTCACAACTCATACAAGTAGCTTTTTCTTTGACCAATGTTTTTAACTTTCTTGATAGATGAATTATTTTACCAAGCCAACACCTTGTTGTCCATGAAGGTCACTTTGTACCCATTATCCTCTAGTGCTAATATGGAGACTAGATTTCTCTTGATACCTGGGACATATAGTACTCCTTTGAGTTGTAATGATATGCCTGACTTTAGTTTGATGGTGCAGGTTCCAACTCCTCTGATTGGATGTGTGGAATCATCTCCGATAGTCACTTCCTCATCATTCTCCTCTATCATGGAGTCTAGCACTTCTCTAAACCTATAATGTGTCTGGATGAGCCACTGTCGATCGCCCAGGAGTTAACCTTGTTTGATGCTTGGTTTGTAAGTGTTGAGTAGAGTACATACTTCTCAGAGTCATCTTCCCTTTTAGATTTTCCTTCTTTGGAAAATGTGGTTTGTTGTTTGGCTCTTTCTCAACATTTGGCAACATAGTGCCCGAATTTGTCACATCTGTAATATTGAATCTATGAAAGATCCTTCTTGAAGGTGGTCTTGCCATGACGACCTTTCTCTTCCTAAATTATTTCTTCTTTCTTTTCTTGTTGGAGTTTGTATTTAGGACTTGAAGATCTTCATCTATATTCTTTTGATTTATCCCTTTCTTATTTAACCTTGATTCTTCTTGGAGACAATCTTCCTTTAGCCTATCAAACTTAGGAAATTCGTCTCTTGCACTGATGTCTTGGATGAATGTTTCCCATATACTAGGCAACCCATCTAGAGCAATGAGTGTTAATTCTTTACTTTGGATCTCATATCCAAGGGTTTCTAGTTCATTTGTTAGGGCTGATATCTACATGAAGTAGGCATTGACAGACTCCCTTTTGATAATAGCTATATGATGTATTTCTCTCTTTAAAGCCAAGGTTCTACTAGCATTGGATATCTCAAATGCATCTTCAAGTTCTTTGAACATGTTGTAGGCCATTGCATGTTTCCTTAAGATGGGCATGATATTATTTCTCAACCCATCAACTAAGATTTTGATGGCCTTTTCATTTCCCTCTATTCAAGTTGTTTTGTCAGGTTTAGTCTCAGGTTCTGCAGTTTTAGTTTTTACAAATGATTCAACTTTAGTTTCTTTTACAATCATCTGAATTTTGAACTTCCATGCTGAGAAGTCATCACCTCCTCCGAGTCTATCTTCGAATCTGATAGCGCTAGCCATTAGATGAAATGTGATGTTGAATATATGCTTGTCTTGAATTTTCTAAAATATTGAATAGCCTCAAGTTTGATTTAACTTGGCTTT
Source organism: Cryptomeria japonica (assembly GCF_030272615.1). NCBI lineage: Eukaryota > Viridiplantae > Streptophyta > Pinopsida > Cupressales > Cupressaceae > Cryptomeria > Cryptomeria japonica. The sequence continues at coordinate 556,373,584 of NC_081415.1, forward strand.
GATACCATGTAAATGTTATTCGATTTTCAATTTAAGCTGCAAGTTATATTCAAGGTTATTCTTCTTCTATATGTTATTTCTTAATATAATGGATTTGATTATTGTCTGGTATGATGCAGATGGAGGAGTATTTATCGATTTCAATTTTCTTCTCATCATTATCGACTGATATATATATATATATATATATATATATATATATATATATATATGCTAATGAGGATGATCAAGCAATACCTTGACTGGTCATGTCTAATCGACATGAGCGATCAAGATATTACTTGATCGCACCTCTTAGAATCATAATAAAATTTTACATTATACCAATCAGCATGTATAAGTTACTAATTGATGTGTATATCATAACAAGTGAGTTGATACTAACCGGTGTATATGTTATTAACAAATGCACTGATACTAATCAGTATGTAGTTTTTAATAATCCTGATAACAATCGGTGTTTATGTAGTTAACGTGTTTGACCGATAATAATCGGTGTACAAATAACTAACAAGGTAAACCGATACCAATCGGTATTTGTACTTTATGATTTGCAACTGATAATTTAGACATTGATCAGAATAACTTAGGTTATATATCGAAGAATGATCATTAGATGAAGGAATGATAAATAAAGTCTTATCATAGTCTATCAATAAGATAGATGATTGAATGAGAGACTTAATTTATCTCTCATTGAATCATTTATCTTACCGAGGCTATCATGTATGAACAAGCTGCACTCAAAATATGAGGATGCAGCAAGAACACTTGGTGTGCTCCATCCTCATATTTTGAGTGCAGCTTGTTTTTAAAAATGGTGTATATTAAGGGCTTAAAAAAGGGGGAGCGCACATAGTGGTCCTATTATTTAAAAAAAAAATAACATAGCACTTGGTGTGCTCCCCATAAAACATCAACATTGTTTTAGAATTTTTAAAATCACTCTGGTGAGAAATTAGCTAATAGTTTATGCTATATTTCTTAGCTAATTTGTAAGGACCTCCATAATTTTAAAATGTTAAACTAGATAGTTAGACTTAATCTCATTCATGATTATGAACAAATCAAATAAATATCTCATTTGATAAGGATAGCAACATGATAATAAATTTTGATACAGAGTTAATTACATAAGCTCAAAAATATGTACACACAAGAAACCAAATGGATTTACAAATGACCATGTGGTCAAATGCAACAATACATAATTTACAAAGCTGATGATAATCTTAACAGGAGCTCCCAACATTTATCTCCCAAGAACACATCATGTGCGAGGACATTGATGGAGTGCTTTATCGCCCAACCATGAAGCATTTGTGCTTCCTCTGAGTTCTTCATGACATGAAGAACCGTCGACCCTGCATGAGGAGGTCTAGCAACTCAAAACTGATAGAAGATGGAATCTAGTGCAACTTAGTGTATCTACAATCTATGATGCTATTGTAAAAACACTAAGATATGGAGAATCATGAAAAAAATGATTCACCTAACAAGAATACCCAAGAGATAAAAAAAAAGTTTGGTCAAATATCTTTTTGACCTGACTACAAATAGATGAGTTTAAGAAAAGCCTTAATCTTATCTAGAAAACTCACCCTTCCGTTTACTCAATATTTGGCACCCATCCAAAATATATTAAAACATATTGAATACATAGAATACTTTTATGCAATCATGCATACAATAGCATCAGTCTAATCTTATCCACCATTATACAAGGGCACTCAACACCCTATAGAAACATCTACCTATGCACTATAATTCAATAATAAAGTCCATGCATGAATACTAAATTTCAATCATATTGTTACATATGTATGCAAGTCATAATGCTTTTTCAACATACACTTGAAGAGTATACAATGCAATACAAAAGCATAGTTAACATTATTCTAATTATTTAACTTAAAATATTCAAGACTTAATTCATAAATTCTTTCTCATCTCTTGAACTATGATGTACCTATCAATTGTTTCATGATTTTTTAAGAGAATACAATGATTTACCAACACCTTATCATTTTCATGCAAAACTTTGATAGAAAAGATAACCTCGAGTCATTGGATTGATATAATCTACTTATTTCTTCTTTATTCCATTTACTCTTGAGAGTTCTAAAGGATTGTCATCTTTGCCGAGGGGTTATTTCCCTTGAGGGATATGCCTCTCATTTCCTCCCTCTTAGGTATCTTTCCTCCTTATCTACCTCTCCCACTATTTCTCTCCCTCCCTCCCCCTCTCTCTCACTTGGGATCTCTCTCTCTCTCTCTCTCTCTCAAGTTTCTCTATATCTTCTCCCTCCCTAACTCTCTCTCCTATTCTTTCTCCCCCATGTTACACTCCCTCTCTTCACATGCTTCCCCTTAGCTCTCTTTGGACCCCCCCCTCTCTCTCTCTCTATCTCTCTCCCTCTCTACTTCCCTCCCTCCCCCAAATCTCTCTCCCTCGCTTTCCCACCTCCCTCACCTACTCTCTCTTTAGTTTATCCCTCTTTAACTCCCCCATATCTATCTATCTATCTTCCTTATCCCTATCTCTCCCTCTCTACTTACCTCCCTCTCACAAGTATCTCTCCCTCTCTTTGGTCTATCCCTCTTTCCTCTCTCTCTGGTATATCTCCCTCTCTTTTACATCTCCTTAACCACTCTC